>NW_009189639.1:0-159751 GCF_000690835.1 Fulmarus glacialis
GTTTTGATAGCTTAGAAATTTGTAGAAAGAAAAGATGTGGGATAAAATTTTTCACGCCGGGTGTTCCAGGCATCTTCAGAAATACGCGAGGACGGTGCTGTGTTTGCCTGTACCAAAACGCTGACCCCCACGGGCAGTCCCAGCACCCTCGCTCGGGCGTAGCAAGAGGAGGTGCACTGAGTTTTATTTCAGGGGCGCCTTGTCTTGCTCCCTTGAAAAGCTTTCCAGGTTTGGTCAAATGACTGCTGAGAACCTGCGTTACGCAGACAGTCAGTGGAGGTTTCCACCTCTCTTGGCTCTGTCGGCAGGGGAAGGTTGCGAGGTGTTCAGTCCCAAGGACAACCGAGATGGGTGGCATACCATGCATGCAACTGAAATGTTCCACCCCCTCTTAGCTCCCGGTCATGACTGATCCGGTGAACCAGAGCCATGGACAGGTCTACGTGGGAGAAGATAACATTTCTCAGCCAGGTTGCTCCCAGATGCTCTCTTTCTTACGACCGAAAGCAGGAAGCTTGTGTGTTTTGCTCTCAATGGCTTTCTGCAACACCTAAGGAAGGAATAAGTGAAATAATTTTCTCCTTCAATGCACAAGATATTATAGTGTCTTGGACAACTTGTCTGTTTACATTTTACAAATTTATGTTTGGTGTTTTGAGTTGAGCCACTTGTATTGAGGCGTATTTTTCCCTGTATTTCTCCTGTTAGAAAAAAGTGGTGCTTAGATGTCCGTCTTCTGATGAGACATTTGGGGTGCCATACACAGTGCCATAATTGAGGTCAAGCCCATCAGCTCTGACTATTACCTGTAGCAGAACTGAAGAACTCCGAGTTGTGGGAGGATATCAAGGCAATCATTTAATGAACATTTTTTTGGTAACGGCATTGATTTAAGCAGCCCTACCCTCTCACTCAAAGTTCATGCCATCTCTCTTCACAAGTAGTTGCAAAGTGAAACTGGTTAGGACCGGTAGTCAGTGTTTTTTGTTGGGTTATTTTTAATTTGGATCCATTTCTTAATCTGGTTCACCATCATTCTCCACCTCCTGCAGTCCGAATGAAAACCAAAATCCAAACAACAGAAATGAAGCAGTAAAATGTAGGCATCAGAAGCAAGGTTCAGGGGTTGCTTGCATGAGCAGGACAGCTAAAAAAAGTGCCTGTCTGTGATCTTCTTACAGCCCCTTATAATTACAGATCCAGGGAAGGATTCAAGGAGGAAAAGTTTATCAAAACAAGGCGGGGGTGGGTTTTCGAGATGCTTGACCAGCAAAGAGTGATTGAGCATAGATTTGAAGCTCTTCATACTACAAAGAGGTAGCAGGTTGAAAGGGGAGGTCTCCAAGTTTCATTAGAGGACTGACCCCCAAATTCCAAGTATCAGCAGTGAAGAGGAAACGGAGGTAGTGTGCAGTAAATAGTCATTCACTGGAAGCTGGGCTTTTATCTTCTGTTTGCATGTAGCATTGTGGAGTAGTTGTGTCTTCATAGACTTCTGTGATCTACAGTAATACCACTAATAGGCTAATACTAGCAAAAATACTAATCTGCATGTTTACTGTTGTACCTAAACAAATGGAGTGTTTTGATTCTTTTTCAAAACCGTGTCTCTTTTCTTCTTCAGTCTTCTATCCCTCCTAATGCTATAGCATTCGTAGATGGTTACAAATACTATGTTACTTAAGCCCGGTGTTCTAGACCTGTTTATTTATTGCTTGTTGAACGTCAAGTAAGGTTCTTGAGTTCAGTTTTCAGGAATACTGAGTGTGAATACTTACATCTGAAATGGATGGAAGCTGTGCTTTGCCTACACAAGGTGCTGTAGAACATCAGATGTGTTAAAAGTCAGGTCTGCATTATTTTCGATTGAGCATCCAAGATTATTGAAACTGCTTTGCCTTAATTTCAGTTCCCAATTTAAGCAAAAACATCATTTACTTAGATGCATTATGTGAACGTAAGTTGAAGTTTGAAACACACAGATGCAGTAGAAATGAGTTCCATAAAATATCTTCAAAAACCAGGATTTTACCCATGTCTGGTAAATGGAGCTCATTTCAAAGAACATAGAGGAAACAAGGCATTGAACTGTTTGTTCTTACGTTAGCACTATTCATCTCGTGTGGCGTATGAAACAACATACAGTCCCCTGTAAAAAGAGTATGTGGTCATGTAATTAAAACTATCTTGGACTGCCTGTGTATCTTGAGTCTGTAGGAGGTTACAGACCCAGTTAAAACTGATGGGTGGATTTAGCATTTGTTACGTTTCACTTCAAATCTAGGTAGCATGTCTCTTCTCCATGACTATAAAGGAAGCGTAGGGAACATGAAGAGGTTAAAACTGTGTAGAAAGAACACCCTTTCTGTATAAATTCTTTCCATATAAGCTGGGTTGCACGAAGTCATGCCCAGCTGGGATGACACCCCTTAGACTGCCCAGTTACTCAATACTATGCAGAGTTAGACCAGATTTTGGCATACTCGTGAACATAG
Organism: Fulmarus glacialis; assembly: GCF_000690835.1. NCBI lineage: Eukaryota > Metazoa > Chordata > Aves > Procellariiformes > Procellariidae > Fulmarus > Fulmarus glacialis. The sequence continues at coordinate 2,496 of NW_009189639.1, forward strand.
ATACGAATAGAAGGTGCGGGAACTTGCTGAGCGGTGATACCTGGGAGCAGATCATGTCATTGCAGTATGATTGCAATCTCTTACACGGGAGTGAATCAGTGCACTGATCTATCTAAACTGAAGTAAAGGATCTGATATGATTCCCCATGGGGAGTATCGCTGAAGGTAGGGATGATGATAATTCAGACCAGAATTACCTGGGAAGGTGGGTGAGTGGCTAAGGAGGAGACTGCAAAAGCCTAAGCTGAAAAACAGTTATCAAGTAGGAGAGAAATGAGCAGGAGCACTCTTTAGGGACTTGTGGTTCGTTCTTGGACATAATATGGGCAATATAGTCATTAATGAGACAGAGATAAGAACTTGATGTGCATCCATGAAATTTGCAGATGACACTAAGTTGAAAGTTATTATGAGTAATGATCTTCTTGACTAGAGTGAGAGAAATGGGATGAAATTTAACAGCATAAAGTTCAAAGTCAGGCACTGAAAGAACAGAAAACCTTTGCTATGAACTCATTAGTTAGGGTAAATGAGGAGGAAAGAGGTCTCTTGTAGGGACATTAAGATTTCTTGAAGACCTCGCGAGACCTAATTTTCTGTGTCTTGCCACGATGGTTAAGCCAACAGTCAGATGGTCATGGATCTGCAGTAGAGAGGCATTTCTCTTTTTTGCTAGCATGAACGAGACATCTATCATGTGTTTGCCTGGACTTGATCCCTAAAGGAGTCCTTTCTGTTACCATGCTTTTGTTTTTAACTTGCCAAAATATAAATAATAAAACAAAGGCCAGAGACTGTGTTCTTTTCGCATGAAACAATTAGGAGATTGAATTTGAAAGAGAGGGAGTTTCAAAGAGAAAAATTGTCAACTGCTAGTCATGTGAAATAGTGGTGACACTGCACTGAAAACAGCAACAGGGGGTGGGGGGAAAATCAAACTCAGAAACAAGACCCAGAGACTTTCAAGAAAGCCACTAAACTAGTAATACCTTGGAAGGAGGAGGCCTGGGATGCCCTGGGACCCTGAGATAAGCAGGCCAGCCGACTGATGAAGGAGGCACTGGCCTGGGCGAGTGGCTCTGCGAGCGTCTGTCTGCAGCACGGCGATGAGGAAAGCTGTTCTCACTGAGGGCTGCAGTCTGCATGACAGAGCATGAAATTTTCAGTGCTGTCGGTATGAAAATACTATTTTTCTTTTTAATTTAGAGGCAAAAAATGTAACTCAAAAGAACTCTATCGAACATGGGAGAAGTTATTTTAAGACTTCATCATCATATCTAAAGAGGAGCACACCAGGGGAACCAAATATTTGTAGTGTCTATGACAAGTGATCATGGTCTGAAGACAGTTCTTATTACAGTAACATAAATACTGCTTTAACAAGGCTTATTTCAAATGGCTGAAAAAAATGTCGTCTCATCAACTCAAAAAATTGAACAGAAAAGCTGAATGAAAATATGAATGAAACCATTTTGAACCCCAAAACGCAAGCTTCTGCTGTTTAATACTGTAGCTTAGTGGAAACGGGGCAGAAGCTCTTAAGGTCATAAATATAAATGCAGTATGAACAACAAAAAAGGGAATTTGGTAATGGATACCAAGGAAACTAGGAATTATTTGAAATTTAGGTGAGAAAAGAGTCAAAGTATAAAAGGGAAAAAGCTGCAAAATGCTGTATTTTTTATTCCCATTCTCTGCAGTACATTCTTTATGATGTGCTCTTTGTCATCCTAGACTTTATTTGTTTCTATTGATTTTATTTATATTTTTTGTCCTTTTAAAAGCTGCCTGCAAAACTTCAACTGGCACAAAGACACTGAAACATAAAGCAAGATAGGACAAGAAATTTGGAATGACAGAAGGCGCCTTGTCTTTTTTTTCTATTTTTTTTATACCACCCGCTCACAATTAAAACTTTATCTCCTCCAGATGACACACAGAAGGTGGGCAGGATTTTAGAAGCAGCTGATAGATGATTGTAGCAAGTAGGATGTCTGATTTTAATAGCTATCCTGCAATGCAACTTTCATAAGCAGTTGTTAAATCCTCCTGTGGTTCCGTGCTGGTAGAACACCACAGCCTTTTCTTCAGGAGTACCTACGTTTCTGCTTTCAGCACCTGACAGTGTGAAATATTAACATCTTTAGTTCTCAGACAGATTACTGCTGGTTAAGAGCTCGCTAAACCTCACAAATGCAGTTTGCAGCAGGGCCACCCAAGTATGCTGAGACTGATCACTTTTATTTTATGTGGGTTGGATTTACATTTGCAATAAATGTGAAGTGGTCTGTTTATACCACTTGAGCTTTGCACTGAATCCTGAAATTGAAGGATGCGATCCAGTTTAGGAATCTTTTGCTGTGACAAAAAGATGCAGAGGGGTACCAGGGTAGAGCAGAATCACATAAAAAAATGCATTGTGCTTCTGCTGTGCCCTACTGACCATCTCATGTCACTTACTTCATGAAAATCACAAGATATTATTTAGTGCTGAAGGCTGTTTGCACAATAGAGGCCTCACTACTGAGCGACTTCAACCCAGCTCTTGTCACACAGAGATCTGGAAAACATACTAATTTCTTTAAACTTAAACATTTTTTTGTCAATGACAGCTGCTATTTCCAGAGGTCTTAAAAAAAAAAAAAAAAAGACATAACCTTGTCATCTAGCAGTTGCATTTAAGAATAGCAACCTTTAGGATGTGTGATTCTTGGGAAAAATTATCCCGTGTCTTTTGGGACACAAAAATTCTTTCTGAGGCTAAGCCCAAAAGAAAAGATAGTGGGAGAAAAAAAAAATCTCTTTAGAATTGCCTTTGTAGTTTCTTTTGATTTGTTCTTTTGGCTTGACATCGATGGAATAGGCTTTTTGTGTACCGTGTATGGTGCATAAACACAGAGAATGCATTTCATGAAAAATAAAAATGTTAGCTTTCCTGACAAAGATGATGTGTTACCTTTTGAGAAACACTTTTCACAAGAATTAAATTAGAAACTTTAAAAAAAAAGTGAAATACTGAAAACTCATGAAAAACCAACATTGTTCCTGAGTGCTCTGCAAGGCTGAAAAACCTCTCTTTCTTTTGGCTTGAAAGTTTTCTTTAATTCAATATTCTTACTCGGCTTGTTGTTTACACCCTGAATCTGTTTCTTATGTCTTATTCCTGGATAATTTATTTTGGTTCCTGCTATTGTGCCAAAAGTATGATACACAAATATTCTCAACTTTGTCTTCAGCAGTTTTTGCTGAAACTAGAACATACATAAATCTGTCGTGACATTCACTCATGCTTCATTATATGTTCTCGAGAGTTTTTACAGTCTGTTATGTCTTTGTTTTTCACTTACTGCTTTTGCATTTGTTGTAAAGATTAAATATATATGATCTATATTTCAAGTTACCACTCCTAATTCTTCGGTCCTGTATATAGTTGTTCAAAAAAATGCCAGACTGGTATGAAAAGTTTTGGTGGAATGAAAGATTGAAAGCAACGCTATTGACAGAACTTTACGGTCTGTGTTCTACTATTTACTTTGTAGATATATGGGTTTACGATGTAAACCTTGCAGAGTTATTTCACTGCTGTTACATGTGCAAACAATTTAATTGTACTTTGAATTTTGAAATATTGGATCTCAATATATGATTACGTGATTTATTTTTGCAAGAACGTACTTAGCATACCTATAATTTTCCTGTTCCAAACTATCAATCCCTCAACTCCACAAATGATTTTTGAATAAATTATGCATGTTAGAGCAGATGACTGCTCCAGGGTATTATATAACTTTTTTAAAAATTGTACAACTGTCATCTAAACAATTTGTGTACACATAAAATGGAAAAGCAAATACATGTACCTTTTCCGTTATGTAGTTTAAGTGCACCTTTTGGATCTCGAGTTGGAAAAATGAGATCCCTAAAAAGGCAGAGCACATAAGATACCAGCATTTTTTCTGTTCTTCCCACTTCTAACCATAGAAGGAATACTATGGTTATCAGGGAGAGACCTGACAAAGCTGAACTAAGAAATCATGTTAATGATAGACCATTTTAGTAGAGAGATTTAGATTGAATTAAGTAAGTCCTATCGTGCCTATTGCCATGATAGACAGTTTTTACAAAGACTAAACTCACAAATTACTGCTGCTACGGGCAGTTACGCTGACTTTATCAATGTCCAAACTATTTAAGCAGATTGTAAGCATCATGTATTGACCAATCATCAGTCCAGATGGAAAGAAACCAAAACAGCAAGAAAAGCGATAGAATTAACATAACAATATAAACATAATAATTAAAAAAAATCCCTTTGCCTTCTTCTCCTCTCCTTTAAACAAGATTAAAACCAAGCTACCAAGGTCCTACAAAACAAGTAGGTATGTCTCACCTTGAAGCTTGTCACATTGGAGGTCTGCCCAAACGTCAAAGAGTATAGGGTTAAAATGCAAAAGGTTTAACCAAAAAGTGTCTCACTACTGGGCCTGGAGAACGACTCATCTGTATGCACTGGATGCTCTTTGAGACAGTTGATCGCTTTGTATGTATTTTGTAGACTGCTGCGTAAGGTGTGGTCACAGCCTCATCTGGAAACGGCAGGAACGATCATAAAACTGACAGCTCAGCCAAAACTGGAGAAGGCTGAGAAGGGGAGGGAATGAAAATGAAAGGGTCGCAGGACTGGTTGGTTTTGGTTTGCAAATCCAAGAACCTTTAAAACATGAAAAGTTAAACCGTGTTGGCTGACTCATTAGTCAGCTACCTCATTAGTGGAGGTAGCTATGCTCTGACACCGAAGTCTGGTAGAGGGACAGTCTTGCTCAGTTGATAGGACCCTGCATAGTTGTCGGAAATAAAGAACAGTCTACCATGTTCTGGTTAATTATTTGTCTGGAGAGAAGAGGAGGCCAGATGATTAATGTTACACATTTGCGTTGCATTAATGCAACAAGCTCCATCAATCTGTCCATTCATAAAGTGGATGGGCGTGTGTGAAATTTGGGAGCCTTAACTGGAATAGAAACTGTTGCTGTTTGAAGAGACCTAATCCATTTGCCTCTGAAGAAAGTCTTCATAGCACATGTTCAGCCATCAATTTCCTGAAGTTAATGCATACCTGCAGGTAGGATTCCTGCCAAGATTATTTCATTCCCAGAGCCACATCTGGTTTACTGTAGAAAGTAATCTGTTCGCTAGTCCATCCGCCAGAACAAAAACCACCTGCCATTTCAACCTCTTACCTCCCCAATGTTCTTTCCATTCTCTAGAAGGAAAGCATAATCTTAATCTACATAATAAAACCCATTTAAGACATGTTTATTATATAGAATGGAAGATACCAATGAAGAGTCCAGAACATAAGCAAACAACTCCTTTCTGGAATATACAGAGGTAAAATTCCAAGTGGAAACCACTGCTGTATTTCTTGAATCATAACCTTGCAGGTGGTTGGTTTGAATTTTACATTGATTAAATTCTTGGTTCTATAAGACTCTCAGGTTTGAGAAGGCATAGGCTTTACTGATATGTAAATAGGTGTTTGTAGGTTGTGAACACAGATGTGGTATGGATTTCCAAGTGTAAATTAAAAGTTCAGAGAATTTAAAGGAAATAAAACCTGGGGCAAAATACATTAGTTTAAGTAAAAAACATAAATAACTCACAAACAGCAATGCGTACAAATAGCTCCCACTATCCCAGGTAACACAGGTAGCTTAGAACAATGGAAAAACACAGACACTACAAAATGCATGTGGAACATTAGGAGCAGAAGTATTCAAACATCCCTAAAACTGAAATAATTACCCATAAAAGACCTACACTGCTTTAAGTCTGTATGAGTGTTAGTCTAGAAGATGATTTGCCTAGCCATGTATAACTGAGTACCAGCAGTACCCACATTCTAAATTATAACAAATATTAACCAGTAAGTTTTTCAAGGATGCCTGAAAAACAATATTGAGGTGGAAAACGGAACAGAGTCAAGATGACACATGAATAGCCATGCGATACTATTTATTTATGGAGACCAAATATCCAGAAGTTGTTAGACTTTTTACATAGAAAACACAGATTATGGGTCAAAAAATAAAGTAGTTGGATAGTAGGTAATTACAAGTTTACCGAAGTTGCTTGTCTAACCATATTTCTGTCCTCTAGTGAATTCATCTAGGGACAAAATATATATGACCATGTCATTAACAGTTACCTTAAGGAACACACATGGGTGCATTGGTAATCATTCATCAGGTGTTTTCTAATGACTGAGTGCTTGTTTTACAAGAGTACTTTTAATCAATGTATGTATTTATTGGGAGAGCTGAAAAGAGATGATTTTTCTAAAAAGCTGTCCTGAAAAGAAAAAGACAGTTATGTGCTGTTGCAGCAAACCTCCACTGTGAACAAAGTTTGAAACCTGAGTTTGTCATGGAGACATGGCATGCTCTTTGAGCTAGTAGCTGGAGTACATCATACCTGTTGAATATGATCACCATTATGCAGTTCCTCGCCTCATTTCTAGATAGAGAATGGATGTGACTCAGGGCTGTGTAGACATTGAGACTATTGTCTGTTGGAGCTTGGATCGATTTACTGCAGAAATTGGATAATGAGCTATTTTAACATTAAAACACTGTCTTCCGTAGGAGATATTATAAAGTATCTCCTCAGAGATGGTTGCAGCCTACTAACAGCTGAAGTTGTCATGGATCTAAAGGGCTCAATCTGGTATACATCACATCTGCCCTAGCCATGACTTGCATGGCTCCTTGTCAGCTTAGGGGTAGTCGTCTACTAAATTTCAACATACAACCTTAATTCAGACGATCACTTTATGTCATGAGTACTTGGTAATTGTCAGTTCTTCCTGAGACGCTTGTTATAGAATCACTTTTTCAGGAAAAAGAAAAAAGGGTTTGGATTTATTTTTGCTTGTTTGCATGATTCCTTGCTTTTTAGAGTGTTTTTTTGTCAGCTCTATATCATTGTTTCACTTGCTGCAGTAATAGCTAACCGTCTAGTCTCAAATGCTGTTGCTAGAGAGGAATAATCTGGTTCCTTCATCGTTTTACTGATGGGTATTGCAAGGCCCTCAGTGATACCCAACCTGCTCAAGATCTTGCATGCTTTTCTTGTACTGCCTGCCTGGCAATGTCAGTTGGTTTAGTCTGCTTCCCACGTGTTGGAGTCCAAAGGTAGAGGAAAAAGCAATCCCACCCTTGCCCATTTCCCGGGCCTTACACTTAAAATAGTTTTAGAGCTTCTGCTTCCACTCATACCACTGTTCACAACATGGGCAGTTACTACAGAGAAGTGGCTTTGCACCAGCCAGGACCTGCTCAAGATCTATATGCTTGCTTAGAAATCTCCCTGTTGCCATCAAGTTACTCTCTCATTTCATGCCTAATTGGGCAATGGATCTAATTCCTCAGTCTTTCGACTATTGCCTTGGAAGTTTGAATAGTGTCTGTCACTAAAAATGATTCCACATATTTTTAAGGAGTTCCATAAAGTAGTTTTATATCAGCATATAATTGGTATCTTACTGTAGATAAGACTCACTAGTATTTTGCGAAGACCTCCCAGCTGAGAGTGAAATGAAATATTTCTATCAGAGGAAGCTAATTGGAAGAAGCCAGCCTCATGCCGACCTTGCACTGCTGTGAGGATGTAGAGATGAATTAGAGAACATCCATTTGCCGCCGTGCATATTTCCAGAACAAATAGCTTTGTTGCCTGTGGTCTCTACAAAAGCCCTCTCCTGGAATAAAGCACAATCTACGGGACGCTGTTTGTCTGGACAGCAGTCACTAAAAGGCAGGGCTATGTCTTAATGCCTGTCTTTTCCCAAAATTCTCTCTCTTTCCTGCCTTTCTCCAGTTTCATTACTCTTAATGCTATCTCAGTTTTGCCCTGCTTCTAATTTTATTAACTGCCTTTCGGAAGTAGCAAGATGTTAAGATTTGGAGCACTCTGAACTGGATACTAAACAAATGTAATTAGAGATATTCCATGCCATGAAGTCTGCCATTTAAGCCTGTTTCATAAAACAGGGCTAAGCATACTAAAATGTTAAATGAGAATTAAGCGTAAGCATTGATAATAATGCATAGTTACCTAGGTTGTGCTATCTGATCCGATTCATTTCTATAAATATAATAATTTCCTTTTAAGCTAACTCGGCTGAGCCAAGGAGGACAGCTTTTGCCCATTCAGAAAGGTCTATGGTACACAACAGACTTTAATCCTTATTTTTGACTACCTTTTCAGGAGCAGTTAACATGTCAGATTGCAGTGGTCCTGCAGCACAGACCCCACACTGCAGCCAGCAAATTTGGCTCCTGTTGCCTTCATTTATTGAGGGTAAACGTAAACGTGAGACGTTCTTGGATCAACAGGTAGTGACAAAGAGCCAGGACATAAAATACAAAAGCAAAACATTGCAACTTTATGAACCCATCACTCTTCAAAATGAAATTAATCTTAACTCAATTTTAGAATCAGCAGAACGTTTTTAAGAATATAGAACTATTGTTTTATTAAGAAAAGCCAAAGAAAGCAGCAACCTGTGATACAAGTATTCCTATTTTACACACTTTACAATGTAAAATGATCAGCTCTTTCAAGTGTCTTTCATTTTCTTCAATGAAGGGTTTAAATTTAAAGTAAGCAATCTTGATAAATTAATGGTATGTTATTTAGCAATCTTAGTTATACAACTCATATTGTTACTGTAATTTTATTGAACAAATGTGAAGGTTGCAGAAGTATCTATTCGGCATAAGTGATGTTGCCGAGATGATGTTTCTTTTCTACCCTGAAGGTCAGCTAATAGGATCACTACATTGCCAACAAACCGAGCCCTGCTATTTCTCAGTAAGGACTGAGGGACAAGTTCAATTTCAAACATGTATTAGCTTGCATTCAGATATTCTAAAAGACGTGTATATAGAGAGAGGTTTGGATAAGAAAAACATCCAAATAAAATATTGTGCAAAGGTTCAGCTTTTATACAGGCTAGTTATTCTGTCTTGTCAGCTCCACATCAGTAAAGATTATAAATATACTCTTGCTAAGAAAGACAAAATTGTCCTAGTGCTACCCAGTGGATTACTACTGAATTAATCTGGCAGGGAAAGAAGGGAGGAAGGGGCATAAAGAATTTTTTTTTTTTTAACATGACTGTTTACAGATTATTCCAGAACGAGGTGTGTTGTGAATTTAAAGGATAATAACCAGTTTGGAATAACTCCCCATATGGACATTCCCATTTCAGAGTAAGTGAGGGTTTTTATTCTGGGTTAGCTTATTTCACTTGCAAAGTTTACCCTATTCAGAATAAGTGCTTCCCAGAAGGGGAGCTTTTTCACAAAAAGTATTTCAGTCAGTTTCGCCACATAGACAGAAATTCACTTTATGTGACTATGCAAAAAGTTAATTATGTACAATAGATTTTGATAAAATAGGAAAGAATATTCTAAACTCCAGCTTCCACGTGCACTAACACATTATTAGTATGGCTTGGAGCATGTGTGCCTCATTTGTCAGAATACCGTACCCGCCATCATAGGCAATCCCTATAGCCATGTTTTAAGCCTTAAGACCACAACTAATCTTCAAAGGTGAAATACAAAGCAGGGAAAATTTGTTTTTACACTTCATCACTTCTTTATGATCTGAAATGACTACATCAGCAGCAGAGGAAAAAGTCTGGTTTATTCTTTAAATAATATTTTTAGCATTTTTGAAGCACCAGTGCCTCACAGCCCTTACGTTGATGCAGCGTTGTAACAAGATCTTTGGAGATTTGTAAGATGCAGTAGTCCCCGTTTTCATTTTAAATGGTCTGACATTTTATATGCACGATAAAAAAAAGAGCAATTAAGAGGAGGAAAAACTGCATTTCAGATCAGAACCTACAGCAGCATTAGCGTTATGGTTACCCATGATGCTGCTGAAGCCTTTAGGAAAAAAGCGTGCCTTCCTCCTAGTCAAGTGGTCTGAGTTATGTCCGTAATAGCATCTGTGAGAAGATGTGGTGGGAGCAGCAGTAGCTGCAGCTCAGATTGCAGCCTTAGCAAGACGTTGCCAGGGTCCTTCATCAGGCAGAGGAAACAGTTCCCTTGGACTTCCAATACAAGAAACAAATAGAAAAATGAAGGATTATTTCTGTGGAGCTACGGAAATATTAACCACACCTCCTGTATAGAAAATACTGCCACAATAGCCACCTAACTCCGCTATTTTCAGTCTTTGAGGAAGAACTTTTACTGAAGAGAAAAACATTTAATATTTGGAAAATCTGAGTATCAGACAGGTCTTACTTTGAAAATGAAATTGTACTATATTTATCAGAAGTAAATATTGCATTCTTTATCGTTTTCTCTTCTCAGTTCACTGTTAAGATAGTCCTTTGAGCACTGCCTGTGAATAATTCTTTTAAATAAAAAGATGCTTCTCAAAACTTTAAAAGCTGCCAACAAGTTTCTCTATAATGCATCTTTTAAGCCATAACATACACTGGATGTTAAGTTAGGATTTGCAAGGGCAATAAAGCTGATGCAGTTTTGCTTGGGCGTAATGGCCAAGCGTACTCATCGTGCAGCAACTCACAAAGGACTGCACACCTATGGCTTATACCTGCCCTTTTTCATACATTTTGGGTGATTTAATGGCAGGACTAACTAGATACAAGCACCAAGGGAGAGAAAAGGTCCTTGAGCAACACTAACTGGGGGCAGGCTGACTGACTCAAAATGGTCGATGGAAGCATGGCACGGCTGTTTGCTTAGCACGTGTCCAAAGCTGCATTATTTTCAGAATGAGTTTTATACTTTTAAAACAGTTCTTGGTTTGTCATTCAGGTTTATGCCTCCGCAGTGTCGAGATACACCCTCCTTGTTTTGTGACATTGACATTTTTATATATTGTTGCTCGCCTTATGCATGTGTGAACAATTGCTGCCTGGATGGGGTGACTAGACAATAACAGGGGAACATTCTTTAGTTTAAAACTCCTACTCAAGATATATATTCCTGAGATTTCTAGTCCTGTCAGTTATAACTAAGCCATTAAGTTAATCATGTTGAATTCAGAAAAAGGTGCTACCCGAAACCTGTCAAGGTAATTATTCTTCTTTATCCTCTGAGGTAGGAGTGCTTTGTGTCAAATAAACATTTTTTAAGTGTTCCACCATAAATTTCTCCTCATCTTCAAGATCTGCACCTTCTTTCATCTCCCACCTGAAAGAAAAAGAACTTTTTATTAATTTTTTAATGTGTTTTAAACCAGTCTTTAGAACAAGCAAGTCAATACAAAACGTGTTACTATCAATTCACTGCCCCCCCAAAAAGTGGGGTACACCAGTTGAGATTACTGAATCATGCAAAATACAACCCCCAAAAATCTTGCCCCACACGACTGTTATGGCTGTGTGGCAGTTGATACAAATTATCAAAACTACCACAAAACCTTACTTATATTTATTGTGATAGTACTTTCTTCTTCTGTTTCATATCACACACATTGGTAGAGGTGGAATCCTGGTAAAACTAGCATAGAAAAAGTGGAAGAGCTAACAAGCGTTTTGGAAGTTAAGCAGATGATCTCAACACTCTAAGTTTGCAGTGAAAACTCAAACACCACATGATGCCCAACCCAAATATTTAATGTGAATGTTTGTCATTCTCTTGCAGTGTCAATGCTATATTACAAAATACCATAAAACTTACTGGCTCTTTGTTTCTTTAACCATCAGGTATACTTATCACACCAAGAAATAAACAACATACCATGTGAATACTCAATTTTAGTTTAGAATAAAGTCCTAATACCATTAAAACTGAAAAACTGAAAAAGTAAAGGAATATGAAGATGATTTTGCTTTTCTTTAGTAATTAATTAAATATAGAACCTTAAGAGTCACACAGGATTGCCTTGCAGAAAATCGGGATAATAAATGCAGAAATAGTGCTGATACATAGTCAGCTAAACTTTGTATCAGTCTAATTATGCCTACATAATGCTCAGTAACGTGGTGCTCTTTTACAAATATTGTGGATATTTAAGAGCTTGATATCCCTTTAATATTAATCTTTTTCTGTTCTAAGTAGATAATAAAATGTAGGCTCCCAGTTCAGACCAGCTGAAGACAAAAGGTAAAGCATGAATACTGAATCAGAAATCATATTTTAAAGTATTAAATCCAGTAGGTTATAAATGAGCCATAGGATGATCCTGTAAAGTAGGAGACATGTAGAAGAGCAGCAGAACAAAGACTGCTTTTAGGAAACTAATGTCAGGAGCAATACTTTAATCCTGGCATCACATTTGTTAGGTCCTCATTCAGACTGCAAAAACCAGAAGCCATATACAAGTTTAGACTGGTGAATAAAACAAATATAATACAGAATGGTGGGAAGAGTATATTGCATTCATCATATCTGTAAAAAGAGGACAATCGTAACTGGCAATAGAGCATGGTGTGCACTTTTGGTAACTGTATTTAAAAGCTTACTAAAACCAGAAAAAGTACAAGTGCGCTGTAGTACAATCTGATAGTTAAAATACAGTTAGGAAAAACATATTCAACATGTATAAATTAGCATATATCCATCATACCTTTACCTTAAAAACTGAATCTGACAACCCACTTTACTGCCTGGAGTGAAGAAGTATGAGAACAAGCAAAGCACACTTTGAATAACATTATAAACACCGTATGTCCATGATCAAAGTTTTGCAGTAACTAACTTCCCATTACTCTGCTCATATGACTACTGTCATACTTAACCTTATCTGAATATTAACATTAGGTACAATTAATTGCTATTACGTCTGTCTGCTTCATTCTCTGGTTTATGATATGCTTATAAAATCTGGCTACATGAGCCCTCAGCACAGTTAGTTTTGCAAGCATCCCAGGTGATGCTGTTAAACAGGGTGACTGTACCTGTGCTCATGTACCAAGGAGCCTCCTCAAACCTAGGAAGAAGTTGTGCAAGCCTTAATTTGAATTTATGGTCCTCAGAGTCATTCCGAAACACCATTTTACCAAATTGATTCATTTTAATTAATTTGATTTGTTGCATATTTTTAAGTAGAAGAGCTGTTTGCTTAGGACGACAACTGAAAAAGCTAAATGGAATACATTCAAAACAGTTATTGCTGGAGGTATAACACAGAAATCTAGCAGTCTTGGCTCGTGGAAGCTTAACAATAAATCAGCAGATTCCTTTTAAAGATAGTGACTTCATACTTGTCAGCACATTTCATTGAATCTTAAACGTTAGTGTTGGTAAAAATCTTTAATGTCATCCAGTTTGGACATTCTTTAGTGTTCACTTTATAAGAAGTTATTACTAATACATTACATTATCGTTTTATCAAAAAGTAGTCTATTTTTAAAGCATTTAAGCAGGTCCAATGAGGATAAGAATGTCTTCTATGCATTCGCTTAACAGTATCCATGAATTAAAGATCTATGAAATGAACTTGACAAACACCTGGTCCCTCATCTAATTTAGAAATTTTTCCGTTCTTATGCTTAAAGTCTGGTGACAATACTGTTTTTTAAAAGACTACTGGACAGTAAGCAAGAAGGCCACAACATATCTTTGCTGTTCTAAATGGGATGAGAAATCAGGTGTTTGTGTTCAAGTGGAAAAAGAGTCAACATTTACTATTCAAAAATTTGCCCAAAATGGAACATGTTTTTACTAGCATATCTAAAATGTGTGACAATTGTTTTGGCAATAGTAATTGGTACAAGTCCAACTAGCCAGTTCAAGTCATGTGAATGTGAATGAAATTACCATCATGAATTACTTCCAAAATGCAAGCTTCATCAGTTGAACAGCCAGCCTGCATACCTCTGTTGTTTCAAATTATTAGTAATGTAGCTCTTAGAGAAAATTTCCAAATACATAGGTGGCATGTATTTTATTTTAGTCTGGCTATATCTTGGAAGATTAAATAAAATCAGCCTTTCAAAAGGGTACTGGAATTACTTGAACGAATCCATCATATCAATGTCTACATTTTGCTTAGAGTTCATATAACCACAATAAGATGAGTCTGAGGGTCCAGAAAGCCCAACTTTCAGTATATTCTTCATATTTAGAAGAAAGCATATGTTTAGAATAAAATGCCATCACCTTTGTAATCTTTAGGGTAGAGTTGCAAGTTTTCAGGCCAATACTATTTGCGTACTTACAGAATTAAACATTTGAAATATGTTTTCAAAATATGCGGAAATATCAAATAATGTAAATGTATTGTGTGCACCTGAAGCGAATTGCCTCAAAACTTTTCTCTGTATGCCGTTCCTTTCTGTGTTGCGTGTGGCTAACCAAGGGGGAAAAAACCCTAATAGTATATTTTTTCAGATAGATACAGCAAAACACGTCAGCACAGATAAATACAGGAATCACTGAAGTTTTCTGCTGGTCAGCCTAGACCTTAGATCATGAGGTCAAAGAGGATAACTAGCACTGGGAGGGCTTCTGTTTCTCCTCATAAATAAGAAGCAAGAGAGGAAGAAGTCTTGGCTTGCACATCCACAAGCTAACAAAGTGCAAGGCGAGAAGTATTCAGTGCCCCAGGAAGATCCAGTGATTCCAGCTCAGGTTTCCTTAGCAATGTATCCATGTGCTATCCTTGCTTATAATTAGCATCAATACATCCATTTATATAAATGTGTGTACAGGACTATGTTTCGTGATACTTTTGTCTCTCCACTATACTGAATTATAAAAGGTAAAGAAACAGTAAATGTGTTTGCAAAGATGCAGAGAAAAATCTTCTGTGCATCTGTTATAAAGCATGCTGGACATTTTAGCAGGGCTGGATTTAATACATGGTGATACGTTTACAAAATCTATGCAATATTTGATTTTCTGTTGCAATATTGCATGGATTTTGTAAATTGTAGATACATTCTTATGAAGACACTTTTTAAAAACTGTAATAGGGACTATATATTATATTTAGGTGCTTGTTACAGATGAAAAGAAGTATATGCAGTTGATACCAAAGCAGTAGTATATTAAATCAGAAATAAAAGACATACAGTAGCATGTGTATAGGGATTACCAAAAGTGGCACAGATTTTACCTGTAGCAGATTACCACATTTTAAGAAGTTTCATTAAGAAGTTTACTTTAATAGATACTCTTTGATTAGTTACTAAGTTTGTTTATTACAGTTCATTAGTGTGTAGAGATTAGAAGGAAAAAATTATGTAAAAAATTGCAAGCAAGAATAAACATGAACAAAATTGAGATAAAATGTAAGAATACTTTTCAACTCAGATGTATTTTGAACTTTGAAAAATCTCCTTATTTGTATTCTTTGAGAGACTAACCATGCCCTTTTCTAAAGCTTATGTCTAAAAAGGGAACAGTTTACAGAAAGGGTCACCCTAATATAATTTTATAATGGTATTTTATGTATTGCTAATAGTGCTTATGTAGTATTTTGATATCTATTGCATTTCTTAATGTCTTGAAAAACCTTACATCACACGTAACTCTATGGAAGGAAGAAAAAAAAAAAGAAACGAATGACACCATTGTTATCTCCTATGGAAAAGCTAGTATCTCAGGTCCTCTTGTAGGGAAGTGTTGGCAAATGGTGAAACATTAACTTTACAGCTGTACATCAGAGAGCTGAAAATATGCATTTCCGTATGGAATAATAGCTATGCTTAATAGTTGCTATGTATCAAAAAATAGCAATGTATTTGATACTGAGCTAAGAAGTAGCTATCACAATTCACATCTAATCTCTTCAGACACAGACAGTGCCATTCAAACATCCTAACGTGGGTAAATATTCAGACTTCAAGCATCAAAAACTGTTAAGCTTATCCATTTTTAATGTGGTGAATTACCACTGGAAAGCTTTACAGACACACTATTTTCAAGAGGAATTTTGACAAAAACAGTGAGCACAAGTAGAGGAGGTCTTTTTTTGCCAAGTATTATGTAAGAAGGCAAGAGTGGGAAAAGAACACAAAAAAGGTGCTTAAACTTAACTTATATTCCCTTTTATCTTTATGTGATTTAAGAGTCATTTAATGTAATTTACATGAAAATATTTTCCACATTTTCAACTTCAATTTCTTCAATTAACTGTTTTGCTGTAATTTTCAAACTTCTGTCTAAATGCGTTTATTTATAAGTAACACTGTAAACTGAAGGAGGCAAGAGAAAGCAGTAGCTTGTGCGTAAACAACTAATTGATGCAATTTTGCGAAATTGAGATTAAATTCATCCCATTGTTTAATAGGTGCAGATTTTCTGCAAGGGACTTAACCCTAATATGCGCTGCCAGCTGCGGCATATTCTCTTACGTTGTGTGCTGGCAGCTGTGGAGCCCTCCCGGCTCCGTCGGTCCTGGGGTCCCTCTCTGTTTAAAGGGCATTTTTCTTCTGCAACTGCTTCCTGTAGCCTTTTAAACCTGAGCAGACGTGAAACGATTAATTGTGTTTTCTCCAAAAAAGGTCTTCATACTTGTCCTTACGCTTGCTGCTTGTAGAATATAATCATGATAAATATTATTAGCTGCTTGATGAAGATGAGACTGACCAGTTTTTTGCCAGCCGTTGACGAGAGAAAGAGGAAAGTGAAGCAGAGACGGGTGTTTTGGCATTTTGTTTTTGCCTTTTGCAATCTCCACACTAGTTGTAAGCCATCACCACACGTCCTGACCTCATACCTGTGCAGGACCTTTACTGAATTCAAACACCTTTGGTTGAAACAACCATTATCCCTTTGTACCAGATTATACTGCCATATTTATACCTGAGATGGAAAATATGTGGAGTTTGGTACTTCTTTATAGTTCTTGAGATTTCTTATGATAAATCAATACAGTTAAATTTAAATTTACATGTAAATGTTTATTTTAATCCAAAATAAACTTATACATTTAAATGTATTAGAATACTGCCAATAAAGTCAGTAGTATTCTCTACACTGAGCTGCAATGGGTAGAGAAATCATGCAGTTAAATAAAATATAGTATCTTGCTACCAGCTCATGGCCCATTTTAATGAATTACCTTTTTGCTTCCTGAAGTTCATGAGAGACACAGCTGTGGATTAAGTTCTTGCAGGCAGTGAAACAATTGTTTTATCAATGTCTAGCATGTCGTACTTCACCATGAGACAAGAAATCTCAGCAGCTGGCATCTTGTTTGCCATTTTTCAGTAATAGAAGAATATACAGCTCTGCAAGTTTCACTTCATACTTAGTTGTAAATACACTTTTTGGAACATGAGAAATCATGGACCATGAAATGCATTTTACGTCAATGTTAGACAGCCAGCTAAATCCAATGTTTGTCCATAATCTGAAGTCCTGCAAAATCGTTCAGTTTCTATTTGGGGCAATGTTTTATTTTTCTGATGGTAGTATTAAATTAAAAGGGAAGTCTGTGGTAGTTTAATTTGCAGATTGCATTTGGTTAAACTTATTTATTTAAGACTGTGACTAACATTTTAACTCCTTAAATATTAACCGTTCAAAACATGTCTGCTTTGTTTCAGTCATTTGTGTAGTGATCTTCTCAGATTTTTTAATCTCTCTTTAATCCATCTACTAAACACATACTCCCCTGAAGGACATGAAAAAAAGAGGGGGCGGGCAGCCATCAAATACACAACTACTGCACCATTGAACAAGACCCAGAGGAACAATGCGATGCATGTAAAGGTTCTGGTACTGATATTCACCCTGAAATCACACCAACTGGGGCAACATCTCTTTGTCTACCTCGTGCAAAACAGTTCACTCGTCTTTCTTCATCCAAAATAAACAATATCCCCCTGTAGTGGAAAGTTATATTGCTTTCAGGACAATCAGACAGTGTCCTTCATCATACTCAGAAACAAATCAAACCTGAAAATTTCAATACAATTTTGCCAAATTCCTCTCTCTTACACAAACACCATGTGTAAAAATGCCCTCCCAGAATTTTCCCAATCAATAAAATATTCATTTATTTCCCAGAGGATATGGAGGAAGATGCCGTGAGAATTATTATTTATGTTTTTAATTATCTATATGCCACAAGAATGGGAGTGAGGGAAAAAAATTAAAGGAAGACACAGCTATAAGGGATCAACAGAGTTATGCTCCTACTTCCAAAGAGCAAACCAAAAGAAGAGACAGTATTTCGATGTACTGAAGAAATCAGAACATGGGAAACATTTTAGAAAGTATGTCATGGGAAGAGAATAGAGCTCTGACTCACAGGTTAACCTGTCCCAGCTATGAAGTTAAGACATTAGAAGGATATTTAAGAACTTTTGAACTGAAATAGAAACTTCACAAGTGTTGGAATAAAATGATGAAAGATCCTTTTCGAGAGCAAGAACGCAGCTATGAAGGATGTTGTCAAGGGCAGCGGAAGGCACACAGCAAAAACTTTAGAAGCTTTCCAGCTGCCATAAGAAAGGAGAGGTAGTATTTACCCAGCCTCCCTGTTATTGGTGTTTGCTATCCCACATCTTTGAAAAATGGTGAATCACGCCAGACAGACAGCAAGCCATGAGTTGCAGACAGTGGGAACATATTGCAACAGGATGAAGCTTTCTCTTAGGTCTTTTTTAATTTAACCTTTTTCGTTCACAATTCTAACACAGTAGAAAATTGGAAAGATCTATATTCTCAACATTTCAGTAGGTTCTTTTAAAAAAATCACTACATTAAATCTCCAATTTTCAGTGCATTCTTACAACTCTTTCTTAACTGCATAACTTTAAATAATGGACATTTGAGAGAATTAGGCTCATACTGACCCAGCTTTGTTGAAGCTGTCACCATATCTTATTCTGCAGATAGTCCAGTTTATTAGGTTTCTGCGGCAGTAGGATGTCTCTTTAATTTTTTTTTCAGTTTTCTGAGATTTCTTGTTTTATACACAACTTGAATACTGCTCCTCTAGGTCCAACACCATTCACATTGAGGTAATGTTGATGTCATAGTTAGTGTGTCAAAAAATGGAATATCAAGGTTTGATAAGTTTCCAACTTGGGTTAGAAAACATATATATGTGTATGCATATATGTATATATATTACACTTCTAATTAATTAATTATAACAATACGGACTGATAGAGAAAAGGGAATGTACTGAACAATTAACAGAAGACTAATTATACATTTCTGAGAGTGGCAAGCTGTCAGTAGATGAATACAACTAGAGAGAAATGAAACCAGAAGTTTGGGGCACTTAGATATTTACTCCAAAGAGCAACTTGGCATTTTAGTTCGCATAAATCCTAAAGGAAGAAAGGGATACAAAAAAGAGAAATCACAAATTTCTAACAGTTTTCTTCCAGACTGATCTAATCCACTAATATTCCTCTTGGACTAAAGGCATCTGAATTCCCATAAGGCTTCTTGTGTCCCGGACCTTGTCCTGCTGGCTTTCCACCACTTCACTGTCAGTCACGAAGTAGCTGTTTTCTTAAACAGGGACTTGTTATTGCATCTAAGTGGATTCTGGGGTGAATTACGTGCTGGAATGCATAAAGAATAAAAGGCCTAGAGAAATACACATATATCAGCAGGATCCCAGAACAATAATGCTTTTGCGAGATCAATTGAATGCTGGCACATTCCCTGAGTTGGCAGGTTTAGGGAAGGTGCCTGCCACTCTCTCCTCTGTATTTTAATACTTTCTTTTTTTAATCCTAATTGGTAAAAAATTTTGGCTGAAAGACCGTGAATAACAGGGCAGATTTTAAATTACCTGTTTCTTGTTCAAGTAATTTTAACTAAGGTGAGCTTACAAATTTAAATCCAATGTGAAAGCATTTGGTTTCAATGTTTTAT
Organism: Fulmarus glacialis; assembly: GCF_000690835.1. Lineage (NCBI taxonomy): Eukaryota > Metazoa > Chordata > Aves > Procellariiformes > Procellariidae > Fulmarus > Fulmarus glacialis. The sequence continues at coordinate 22,337 of NW_009189639.1, forward strand.
AAGAAAACGATGTAAGTTTTTATTCAAAATAATATTTCAATATGGATTTTTAAAAAAAATTTCAGGAATTTCCCCCTAGAATTTAATTTTTTTTTTTTTTTTTAACCCAAACTGGTATTTTCAGCTTTTCAGGTAACCAAGTATATGTAAAGCATTTTATGTTTAAAACAAAGCATTTTGATTTTTTGCTGTTGCTTTTTAAATAAATTAAACAAAAAACTCCCAAACCCTAATAACAATAATTGATACAGCTTCAGTTTGCTGGACTTGTGACCAAAACACATTCTCTCTTAGTCTAACTGCTTAGAATTTTAAGCAAAGTTTATTCACAAAGGATAATTTCTTATAATGACGTTCACAGAAATAATTCTGCTAAGATCACGTGCTTATTGCCTGCAGATTGTATCCTATCCCCATTCTTTTATTTCTTCTTTAAACTATCCCAAAAACCTCTAGTGCATGCATGAAGTTGCTTATCTGACTCTCTGAATTGAGAACACTGTATGCTTGATTGTGTGAACGCATATAATATTTCAAATATATATGCATATAGCATACCTATATATACCTATATATATACATATATACATATAGTCATGCAAGTAACAGAGTAATGAGGCAGGCATTCAAGAGGGCAGATTTTATGCAAGAATGGGATCAACAACACTATGTCTAAGCTAAGTGCTTGGAGGTGAATATTCAAAGGATTTCATATTTTCCATAATTTTAAATAACTTCATGATCATCTATGAAATGAATTTAATTCTTTTGAGCATTAATATAATTTTTCAAGAAAGTCAAGGGGCCCAAATTCACAAAAGGAAATATCTTCTGATCACAGTGCTGGCAACATTTCCATTCAGTAAGTGTAAGTTTTACCTGCATATGATTACATGGTAGAGCTTTGGATCCAAAAATGCATCTACTAAGAATATCCTGCTCTTCAGATCATGCACTACTTGTTCGCTCTCTTCACCCCTCCCCTTTTTATTTCAATTTAAAAAGGCTTTCCGTAATGAATGTTGAAAACTCAATGTAAATACTTTAAAGGATTAGGCTTTCAAGTGTGGTTACTGTGGCATATGTATGTTCCCTATATACAAACATAAGATATATCTGCTGAGAAATTATATTTGATAATTTGACAGCTTTGTGGCTTAGGAATATAAAAAATTCATATTTTGTCAACAAGAAATTTCCTCCATTTGTTAAGAAGGGGCTACTATGATAGCACAGAAAGATGAGTTTTTTGAAAACACAGATTATTATGAGAGTAATGCAATCCCCTACTTTTCTTAATGCATTGACTTTTAAAAAAAAAAATTCATTTTCTTTCTTTTAGAAGAATTCCACTCAGTTCATAACTTGCAGAAAAAACGTGCAATCAAAGCAGAACATTTAGGGGACCCAGGACACTGCCTTTTATTGGTACCAAAAGGTTTTATTCAAATTTGAGCAAATGATGGGTTGCTGAAAAATCTTATGTCCTTTCATGTTCATACCAAAGAAAAAAAACCTCCTGCCTGGCCTGCGGCCAGAATCCTGGTCCATGAGGACCAGGCATGCCCCATCCTGGGGTATCGTAGGCACCTAAGGTTGGTGTTCATCTAGAGCTGGGCCACCTGGAGCAGGTTGCTCAGGGCCATGTCCCTTTGGAGTATGTCCAAGGACACTTTCTTGGGCAACCAGCTCCAGAGTTTGACCACTCTTGGAGTAAAAAAAGGTTTTTTTCTTGGATTTAGACAGAATTTGCTGCGTTCCTGTTGCACCCATTGCCTCTGGTCCTGCCACAGGACTGCTGAGAAGTGAGCATCATCTTTACTCCCTCCATCAGGTGTCCATACCCATGGATAAGGTCCCCCCGAGCCTTCTCTTCTCCAGGCTGAGCAGTCCCAGCTCTCTCAGCCTCTCCTCGTTTCATCGTATTTCACCGTACCATGTGGAGCTACCCCAGATGGCACACAAACACCATGTCTCCTTCACACCTATAGAAATCCTAGCAGGCAGCCTTACCAAAGGAAACATTAGCCCCGTCATTAGCGCCGTCCCATATGGCATAGTTGTCCCTCCTCGTGCACGCTGCAGCTGCATCTAGCTCTGCCTACTACGCGTTCGTGTAACTAAAGATGGTATCGTAGGATATTTCTACGTGGCATGACAGGGTGTTGTAGATAAATGCCAGCGACGGCACTGAGCGAGCTGCTCCCCGTTCTGCAAGCGGCACAGTTACATACGCGCGGTCCTGGCTCAAGCGAAGGAAGCCATACCTGCGCTAACGAGGGCAGGCTTTAAATTGCTCAGATAACCTTAATTTTGGCATTTTACCCATTTTAAACCTTCAGCTCGCAATTTGAATAATCTTTGAAGATAGTACACTATTTATACACTATCTTAAAAGTAGAGAGCGCCTTATGGAAAATGCTGACAACAATCCAATACAGAATATCACAAGATGGTACACAAGCAAAACCGCCTTACAGGGAATATAATCCCAATACCATAGACAAGTTGTTGGTATTAAAAGGACACCTACGTATGTTTCAATATAATCCAGCTGCCAGTGGAACGTACCTATTTCACTCGCGGCAGGTATATTTCCTGGCATGACTATATGCTTTTCATATGTATTTTCATATATATTTTCCCCAGTAGGGCTCCCTGGGAAGGTGTAGTCGATGAGGGAAGTGTCCCCAGGCTTGGTGGCATGGGAGATGGGGTTCCCTGGGTGTCCTGGCCTCCTGCCCATCTCACAGCTTTGGTAGGGGAAAATTCCCTCGTTCAGACAGAAGTGGTCGTGGTTCTTCTGCCATGTGTCAAGTGCTCCTGCTAGTGAACGAAAGCTCCCTCAGCTTCCCAAGGCTTTGGGTGAGCCCATAGGAACGTTGTCTAACCACTTCACGGGAGTCACTTGTACCCTGAGAAAAGGAAGGATGTTGCCTTTGCATTACTTTATCCATGCAAACCTGCCCCTGTGTAGAAAAATCCAAGTGATTATAACTTTTGTAATAGCTGAAATACTGAAGTAAACTGGCCAAAACCAGACATCCGTACCGCACATCAGTACTTCATTTCCCTGTCTGACACTTGCAGGGTAAATCTGGTACCTCCAATAAAGAACAGCATGTGAGTAGTGCCTGTATGTCTCTTCCTATAGAAAATAGATATCTAGTAAATAATAAAGTCTACAATATTTTTTTTCAGCTCTGAAGTACATTTTTGAAAGGCAACTGCGTGGAAACTGTGCACTAAACGGCATGACCATTAATGGCTAATACTGAGTCAGGATGAATTCCTTAATGGTAGAGAGTGGGAAAGAATATGCCAAAAATAAAACAAAACAAGAGACGGAAAGGCCAGGATAAATTGGCGGGATTCCATTGTTAGATACAAAAAAATTGAAATCCAGAAGCCTGGAAGCCTAGCAGCTGCTTCTTATTTTATTTTCAAAACTTAGTAACTGGTTGTATAATCCTGTCTCACTCTCCCTGAGGATTACCAGGGCCAGACTGAAAATGCAACAACCAACTGATGCAGAGATACCATCTCAAAGAAGAATAAAATAATCTGTAGATAAAACTCTACATAGCCTAACAAATCAAATTTCAGACTAGCAAACAGGTGAATAAACAAATACAGAGGAGGAGATGAAGATACATAAACAGGATCTCTGTCCACAGTATGCTTCATTGTTAATCATTTAGGTCTTTCACAGCTGTACTGCAAGGTCCATGCAAAATAAATAAATAAATAAAGTAAGTAAGTATTAGTTTATGTTTGGAACTGAAAAACTAGTAATTTCCCACAGTTCATTCCATGCAAGATAATATTGCCTATATCAGTGTAACTAATATTTATATCCAGAAATGAGAAAGCCACAAATGCTAAGAAGAGAAACGTAGGTGAAAAGAGGACTGAAAATATTGGAAATCAGTCATGCAGACCAACATCTTGCAACCAAGGAAAGGGACAGAGCTAGAAGAAATTCCCCAACAGCACTCCTGAATAAATTGGCAAAGAGCCTTGCTGTCTCTGCTTAGCTCAGGTCCACTCCTTAAACTGTTGTTAACTGGAAAAAGACGAAAAAACAAAGGCAAATTTCATTTGGTTTTGACCTATTACAAAGACTGGTAACTCCACAGAACAGTGTGCTGAGCTCTGGTACGCAAAACAGATACTGAAAAAAGCATCTATAAAAAGTCAACTTCATAAAGCTGTATATTAAATACATTTTAAAATCGCGTTGATTAATTAATTTACTCAACATGCATACACATGGAAATCTTTTAACTGTAAATAGTGTTTACGATATTTCAAGATACATATTTAGAATAGCTGCTAAATAGGGGCTTGATAAAACAGAAATACTACATGATGAAATGTCTTAATATACTTCATGTTTACATAGCTTTTTTCCACTCCTCCATCCTTTGGAAAGTTAAATATTACTGTGCAAATATTGTTTTAAAGATTATGAGGCTCTAGTTTTCAAATTCATCCAGTAGAACAATCTAAATTATAATATTGGCTTTACAGTGATTGGGAATTTTCCTCTACTTAATAAAAATACTAAAGGAATTGGGCTATTATATTATTTTTCATTGATCTGTTAGTGTTGCAATAGCCAGAACCTTGTGGTACAAAAAGAAAAAAACAAATGTGAATATAGTATGATAAAACTTAAATGATCTGAGCACAATATATCTAATATCAGTTTTGTATGTCCTCCGGTGAAGATTTAATTAATTGCCTAACAGGCTAGTGAGAATAACATTTGGCAAATTACTTGCCAAACTTTCTGGTGGCATTGTTTTGTAGGGTACATAAACTAAGGATTCAACAGCTAGATAAAGCAAAATTGCAGTTTTACAGCTTGTTGTGTAAGAAAGACACATATGATGTCAGGAGTGGAAGTCACAAAGCAGGGAGGAAACGGGTGAAGAAAAAGACATGTAAGAAAACATTAACACCATGCAAACACTTGGTTGAGACACGTAGATTCAATTGAACCGCACAGGTTTGTTGTTGCTGCCATCTAAATGATATTTATTCCCACTGATTTTTGGAACTGGGAACTTGCTTGGGATTACGTGCATATATCTGCAACCAGGAAACTCATGAAGACATATGTTCACAACTTTTACTGACGCAGAAAACACCAATTTGGTGAACATTTTTTATGGATGTATACCCGCTTTTACATCCTTTTCAAAAGAAAAACACATTTCAAAGCCAGAAATCAAGAAAATACCTTCAGACAGTTTAAGAGGTTGGCCTTTGCCAGCCAGGACCGAGGCTCTGCCGCCCCTGGCCAGGGACGAGGGAAGACGTGCAGCGCTCTGTCGGGCTGCGACGCCGCGGTTCAGTGAGGATTTTATTAATTCCTTAACGCAGGAGAAAGGGAGCGTCACTGTGGGACGGTCTGTATCTTTCTCATTCAAATGACTCGCAGGAGACACGCGAGCGTGGCAGAGGAAGGGTCTCCCACGGACGGGTGAAATCCCCACCTGCCAGGCTCCTGGCTTTGTGTCTCTGCGTGATGAACTCTGAAAGGTTTGGATCTCATCTCCACGCGGGATGGGAACGTCTTCTAAATCTCAGAAATATTCTCGTGACAGGAACATCATTTCCTCTCCTTTGTCTGCCAAGTATACCGAAATCAAGCCGATGCTGGAGCGTGTCCAGAGAAGGGCAACGAAGCTGGTGAAGGGTCTGGAGCACAAGTCTGATGAGGAGCGGCTGAGGGAACTGGGGCTGTTTAGCCTGGAGAAGAGGAGGCTGAGGGGAGACCTCATCACGCTCTACAACTACCTGAAAGGAGGTTGGAGCGAGGTGGGGGTTGGTCTCTTCTCCCCAGTAGCCAGCGATAGGACGAGAGGAAATGGCCTCAAGTTGCACCAGGGGAGGTTTAGACTGGACATTAGGAAAAACTTCTTTACTGAAAGAGTGGTCAGGCCTTGGAACAGGCTGCCCAGGGAAGTGGTGGAGTCACCATCCCTGGGGGTATTTAAAAGACGTGTAGATGAGGCGCTTAGGGACATGGTTTAGTGGGCATGGTGGTGTTGGGTTGATGGTTGGACTTGATGATCTTAGAGGTCTTTTCCAACCTTAATGATTCTATGATTCTATGATTCTATAAAATCTATGTATCATCCAGATACCACACATGAAGATTTGGAAGATGCCCAAAAAAGCAGTTACAGGTGGAGCCTACAGTATCTGGCAAAATGCCTATCAATTAATGCCATTTTCAGCATTTGAAACAGAAATCCGTAGCCTATTAACTTCTCTGCAGCTGCTTACACATTTCAGAAAGCGTGACGCTAAGCAACAGTGTTTGATCAACCCTGATTAGGAATGATCTGAGGTAGCAAAGAGTTAAAAAATGTAACAATTCATTGCCATATTTGAACTCCTGGTAATGCACTTTTTATTTTTAAAAATCTGAAATCAGCACAAAGTTCAGTGCTTTCAGAAAAAGAATAATTCCTGCATAAAGAGCTGCCAAAGAAATAAAGAAATGATGGATATTACAATAAATGAGACCATGAAGCCAAAGTTAGTGCAATGTTTCTCTCTTTTTTGAAATTCTAATTCTCTCTATATTTCTGCTCAAGGCAAACAGCATTCTTACTACGTATTTGTGGAGCATCATGTGAACTTTATTCTAGGATAAAATATTAAAAGAATAAATTGTTGAAAATGTATTGAAATGGTTTTAATTATTCAGTATTTTTAATAAGAATGATAGATTTAGAAATTACAAAGAGCCTTAGGATCATAAAGCCTGCAGTGTCTGCTGCAGCTGGCACTTGCAATGTCTACTTCATTCTAAGCAGCAGTTTTTCTGTTTCTGAAGTATCTGAAGCAGCCACAGATATGGCTGAAACCATGAAGATAGAAGTGGACACTGTCTACTTACAACATTTTTTAGTGACTGAGTCACTTCCGAGGAAGAGACGAAGTGCTTGTAATGGCTACATTAAGACTTTTATGAGCGTCAGAACCTTTAAGAGGTCAAGCACAAATGACTACAGGCCTGGCTTATTTTTATCCTACGCTTATACAAATTGTAGTTAAATAAATGCCACACCTATTTCTTCTACCTTACACAGTCACTCACCACGAATCTTTTAACATCCCTATTCTGCATCTCAGATGCACGCGCGCTAGTGCGTTAGTGTTCACAACCCAGCTGCAGTACTACAGAAAACAGACAAATGTATTCTCCTGTCAGAAAGACTCTGACCTCTCTCTTATAAAAGATGAATAATAAGAACAAAGGGTATTTGTGTAGAATTTCATTCTCTGCCTTGAAATTTCTTTTCACTGTAAAGCTGCACACTCTAGGATCCACACAGAAAATTTATTAGAAGACCAGGAGATACAGGTATCATGGAACAGACTAAAACTGGGCAAGTGTCTGTCGAAAAAAATACGATGGAGTCTGTGTAAAATGCCTTTAAATACTTTCATAAAATTGACATCATGCCAAAACTGAAGAGGCAAGGTTGACGTGTATTGCATGGTATAAGTTTTGCCCATATTTGTGCCAACCACAGATAAGCTCCTCTCGTCCTCAAATCCACGACTATTGCTGTAAATTCTGTGACTTGGACTGGTAGCTGTGAGAAGCCAAAATGGAAGTGACAGCATCAGTGACACTGCAAAACGGGAAAAAGGAAAAGGCAGAAACATGGACACAGACACACGTAAGCAGTTCCCTTCTTCTTGGCAAAGCTGCTAGATTTGCAAGCAGAGCTATCTTGAAAAATTTATGAACTAGGAATATTTACACTTGCAGAGAAACAAGGTGCAACTACTCCCTGCACAATATAGCACTACCGGTGAAGGATAAAGGGGTTTCCTTGTAGAAGTCTATTCCATAGACAGACTTCCCAAGGCTGGGCTATTCCTGGGATAAGTGCGTGCTTAAGTAAGTAATTTAAATATTTTAAAAGTTGGACACTGGCTTAAAGGTAAGCATAATATCTGAAGATAAAGTAAAGGGTTATTAAATAAAAGAATCACAAACAGGTAAACCTTAAAACAGAGATTTAGAAGAGTGTTTATCTTGGAGGAATATATTAAAAAGGTGGAAAAATAAGGAAATGGAAAAAATAAATTATGCAATTATTTCAAGGATGAAAAGAAGGCACGAAGGTAAAAAGACCAGGACTTATGTACACAGAAACTGGAATGAAACAAAACCACAAAAAGAGTAAAGGAGTTCCCAGGGAAGTTTGTTTTCACAAAACACATTTTGTTAAATCATACGGAAGAAAATGAAGAAATTATCAGATTCTGATATTCTAATATTAAATATGTTCATGGAAGCTTTTTATCAATGATATAAATCAGCACAGATTTATTTCTTTAAGCCAGAAAAAAATTATGTGATGGTTCTGGATTAGTATTCTCAATATCCAAAAATGGTATTGCAGATCATAAAGCTGTTAAGCATGTAAAAATCAGTGTTCGCTAGACAGACATACCAACTGTGGAAATGACAGGTCATAGACTACAATTTGATTTAAACTCATAACAATTTTTCACAAAAGGAAAAATTTTTAAAGCATATTATTTTAAGTCCAAGAGAGCCACAATTAAATGGGCTCATGGAAAAATGGTATTAAAAATTGTAAGTGTGCTTCAATTAAAAAAAAAAAAAGAAAAAGTCCAGAACTATATTTGGTACTACTAAATTACACAGCAGTACATGGCAAAATAGAATTAGCACGTGCCAGAAGATTGTGCAGAAATCTGAGAACCAGACTACTTGACTATGTAATAAAGTATGTGCAAAATAAAAAGTTTAAATACTTATAGGGAAAGTCCAACAGACGTACACTATGACAAAAATTAGAAGATCTTAAGCCCTCCCATATGACAGTACACATATGAGATATGAAGGTAACAGTACATATATATTATACAAGTATCCACCTGCAAAGCATGAGTGCAAGTGAAGTTTCTCCTTACACTTAAAAGATGGACACTGAATGAAAAACAGGTAATTAATAGAACCAGATACTTTTCATATTCGTTCGCAAAAGGAGGAAGAAAATTTCTGAAACTAGCATCACTGACACAAAACAGAGCTTGTATTAACTGCTGGCTAATGCTGCAAGATGGAAACCCACACGCAGATCCATATAAAGCTGGGAACTATGAGCTCAGTTTGCTGGATGTGGGCAAATATTTCAAGCAAGCATCATTACATGTTTACCCTTCTTTTATAGTCTTTTCTGGGTAAGACACTAAAGCTTTGTGCTGATCAGGCATGGCTACCTCATGGGCAGCGATCTACAAGCCAAAGGAGATCAAATCAGGGAATGGGAATTGTTGGTGCGCATTATGTTACTTACTATATATTTTTTCCCTGAAGTACTCATTCACTAAGTAAATATAAAGTTCTGGGGACTGTGGGGAAACGCGAGCACTCCAGCAGAAGAGATTTGACTGATTTGCAGGGAGGTATTACAGTCCTGAGAAACAATATGTAAAATTCTTGTTCTCTGCTTTCTTTAGGCTGGTTGCGCTAATATTAGCTTATCTGTTCTGTATTAAAGACTCGACTTACTATAAGCTCAGTTTTCATTAATAAAGATACATCCAAACACACACACACACACAAAAGCAATGTAACAACAATTGATTAGATGTGCAGGAGCTAATGTGTACTGTTTCTGAACAATGAATTGTAAGGCTCAGCATGTGACAGTTAGTGGTCTTCGTGTAGGTTGTGTGATAAAGTATATGAGGCATTAAAAAGCCCATTTTTTTCCTTTTTAACTGCTAGTTCTATAACCTCCTTATTTTCCTAAATTTGCTGAGCCTCTCTCTTTCTTTATGTTGTGGTAGTGAAGCAGATTGCTGATAGCACAATACCTAGTGCAACATGTCTTCTGCAGCAATTTTGCAGGTAATTTCCTCAAACACAAAAGAGACAACACATCTAGGACAGAGCTAGTCTGTAATTTACTTGTGGATAACAAATTATCAATTTAGTCACTTCTCTAACAAAACCAAAATAATTTTCCTCTCTTAGATTGATTTTTAACTGTGCTATTACAATATTATCCAATACTACTAGTATCATGCATATTTAATTTTATTTCAGAGATAAAACATTTTGTGGAAGGAAGAGGAGGATAAACTGACACAAAATGAAACAATTCTTCATGTTAAAAATAACCGGCATGAAAACACAGTTGCGAGGAAGGTAAATTATAAAGTATGCATTTATCCAATCATTTTAAATACCATAATTACACTGACTGCTCATCAAAAGACTTTTAAGACTCATTAAAATTATAAAACATTTCTAATTAAATCCATATTTAAATGAAGTTTCTATAACGAATCTACATGGTACTTTAAATCAAACAAAAAAGTTCTGGTGAAAAATCCAATTAATTGAAGTTTTTGTAAGAATCACAGCTTAATGATGGGGGCACAGCAGTTGCCTTTTAGTTAAAATTGAAGATTACTCTGTTATATCCATCTTGAGCTCAAACTTGTCCATAAAATAATCAATCCTCATGAAATTTCACATGCCAAATATTATTCTGGTATACAGTATTTTTTTTTTCTGGAAATAGTAACTTTCCAATTTAACAACTGATGCAAGTGGCTCTTAGGGTTAACATTACCTTCTTTCTGATTTAATTGATGCTATTAGAAGGGGAAGAGGACCTGTGTTGTTATTAGTCAACACCAGCCTGAAGCACAAGCATCCACTCATACGCGCTCTTATTCACTACGTTTTACCAGTTTCAGACATGGGTGCCTGTTTGCCAGCCAAGGCACTGGGGAACTGGGCTTTTGTCCAGTGCATGGGATGGTCCATCAATACTCGTTTAGGGACTGCCCTGAAGTGCCCTTCTTCTTTCAGATCGCATACAGTCTCCAGTCTTTGAGGATTTATATCAGGCTCCCTCTTCTGATCTCAAATGGCTTTACCATTTCTCAGTTTTATCAACAGCATTGCTCTTTCTCAATCTTATTAATAGCATTGCTCCTTTTATTCTTCCTAGTCTTCCTGGTCTTCAGCCAGGTTCCATAGGTTAAAGCAGCTCAATACCGTATGCAAACGGTCAGAGTCTGAACACGTGCATTGCTATTCACCATCAAAGTTGGAAGGGACCTCTAGAGGTCATCTAGTCCAACCCCCCACTCAAAACAGGTGTAACTAGATCAGATTGCTTAGGTCCATGTCCAGTGAAGTCTTGAACCCCTCCAAGGACAGAGAGTCCACAGCACCTTTGGGCAACCTGCTCCAGTGTTTGACCACCCTCAAATCCAGCATAAATATATGCAACTATCCCTACTTATTTATAACCTTTGTTGAACTGCATATAATGATTTGTTAACTATTTTTTTTTTTAATTGTAGATCCAGTTCTAGAGAACTAGACAATATGCAGCGGTGGAAGAATTTTCTATGAGTGAAAAAGAGAGATGTGGCAAAATTTGCCTTTTTCTCTATATATTTCAAATGAATACCAACAATTCAAGCTGTGGCTTTGTTTAAGGATGCAGGAATCCAGTGTGGAAGCCCTCATTGGCATTTGGTGATACTCAGGAGTATGAAGGCTCCTTCCTGTGACCTGATGAAACAAGGGAAACCTCAGGGAGCAAAGTGTGAACGAGGAGAAGCTACCTTGCTACTCCTCCCTGTGGAAACATCACTTGCAGAAGAGGTGAGGACATCCTTTTGCAAAAGAAGAACTTATTCAAAAGAGGCTGAAATTCATAGAGCTCCAGAGGCATAGGAGGAAAGCATGTAGGTAAGATGGCAAAAGAAGAGTGACATGCTAACATGAAAAAAGAAGAAGGTTTGTACATAGGTAAGAACAAAGCTACACCCATCTATGAAAATGGAAAGAAAAAACATACGTCTCTGAGGTGCTCAGAAGAAGAGGATCCAGTCAAGGGACTTAAAGCTGCTTCCTGATAAGAGCATTGGCAATGCAGTTCTTCAGCTTTCTCTATGGAGATTTCCAGTGGCACAAGAAACCCATATAGCTAAATATTTTATATATTCTTCTCGAAACAGCCACAGAGAAATGTATCTCTATTTAACAGACTGCGAAAACAAGGCGCAGAAAGATTACAGTGGCCCAGAGTTCAGAGTCTTCTAAAACGTGCACTCTGGTTTTCACTGAAGAAGTAAAAGAAGGAAATAATCCTTCAGCTCCAGTTTTTTCCATGTGCTCTACTTACTCTCTTTGCTGCAGATGACTTCCTTAGAAGTAAAGAGACATTACATTCATAAGGATCAGTTTGGGCAGTTTTACTATGTAATGATAGTGGTGACTAACGAGATGTTTCCTCTGGCTTCCCCATCCCTCCTGGTCATGGTGCCAGGCGACCGTCTCTAAAACGGGACCATACTTTAGCTGGGGAGAAGCTGGCGTGGCAGAGATTCATTTCCAGAACTCGATTTCAAAAGAAGGATTTTTAATAAGGAATGGATATGTGAGAGGTCAGAAGTTTTCTCCAGCTTTCCTGGCTCTTGAGTGCCTGTATTCTGGCAGCAAGAGCTCTGCCCAGCCCGAGCGAAAAGAAGGATACCACCTAGCAGATCTCATTAAATGGTCATGTTTACCAGATTCTGACATTTTAGACAAAATAACGTAACATACAGAGTAAATGATATCTTGAATTACTTTGCAGGATTTTCACTCTACATAGTTCGCAAACTATATGATTGTTGCTTTCATACAGGATATTTACTTCGTCATTTCCCCCCAACTCAATCCGTCCATGTTTGAAATTGCCACGCTTGATATTCTTCTTTTTCCTTTTCCCTTTCTTTCTCACTAGTCTTTTTTCCAGATGCTCAGGGGGCAAACAGGCAACAAGTTAGACCTGTCTCCCTCTATACACACCTTCTTATGTGTGTGTTTACAAACAGAATGGTAAGAATGGTACAGTTTAGCACAAAAAGAACTACAGATCTGAAGAAACAAAAATGAGCTGCAATTTTAGCAATCAACACTTGTAATAGACTACATAAATTCTACTGTACACAGAAATAACAAGACCTTCTTGAACCCTCCCTGTGATTAATTAGAAAGCCTGTCTTACAGATTTTTCTCTCAGGTGTAGTAACCTCGTGGACCTTACCATTAAGAACTAATAAATAAATGCTTGGTTAAGCACAAACTGGTTGATAGGCAGTGAAAAAGAGTGATGATCTTGGTTTTTATGCAAGACAGTTATCCTGTCATGTTACCTTAGAGGACAAAATAATACCAAATAAAAATAAAATTTTCAAGTGCCTGGTATAATGAATTATTTAGAAAAATTCATTACTGTATTTCCAATACTAATGCCACATGCAGGAAGTATAGAGCTGAAGTTCCATACCGGGTACACTGTTTTCATACTGTTTTTAGATTAGCTGCACTAAAAATCTGAAACAAAAACAGAGAGGAAACCTACAAAAATTATTAACTAGTATAAACAAACCACGTGTATTTTATGTCATTGTTGAAAGATAATGTTATTTTTTTACCTTTAAACCATTGTATTTTCAGTGTGCTTCTAAGGATCACAGTGTGATACAATTACCTTAAAGGAGGAGAGGAGATGGAGATGTCCCTTTAAAGGAAGCTTGACAGTATATAAAATACACTGACATAATTAACTCTTCTCACAGATTACCTGGCACATTAAATGTTATATATTTGCCTGTGTATTGCACATGTCATGATAATAAACCATCATCACACTTGAGTATTTTTACACAAATCTCCTGTTGTAATATACAAACAGGAAATTCAAGATTACCTAAAAGACGTAATAACTCTAGTTCTGCCCCCTTTGTTTTGCATTTTCTTAAGTAAGTTATAATTTAAGATGATTAGAAGAGAAATAAATAAAATTCATAGACATTTAGATTGCCAAATATGTATTTGCTCATTAAATTTGAGATCCCTTAAACCATACTACTAGGCATGGCAGCCTTAGACTCGTTCTGAGTAAATAAGAAAATATTGTCTTAATAGATTAAATGGAACAATTTTTTAGAAGTGTGACACAGGAAAACCTTAATTCTGTCACTTACGTATCCTGTCATATACAATTCTTACTTGTATATGCACAGATTATTTTTTGTATGTTTACCAGGGCTTAAACATCGAATTTTCAGTGCGGTAGCAGAGATGCCCGCGCGAGCAGTAAGTAGCGAAGAAGAAGCGGGCTGTTATCCCCTGTGGGCTGCTCACCCCCAGCCGCTGGAAGAAGAAGATGTCTGTGGCAAAGGTTCCACCCGACAGCAGCTTACGGATGCGGGAGCTGGGGATACCCGCTTTGGTGGCCGTCAGGGAGGGGGTGACGCAAAGGAGTACGGTATTTGTGGTGACACTGAGACAACTCCTGCTCATTTACTGATTTCTGAAGCGTTGCAGAAATATTAGCGATGTTCCCCTCAAGTAGAAAACCCAGATTCTCCACTTTTCCAAGTTAACAATGGAGGGAGACGCAGGAGGTGAAGGAGGGGGCTGCTGTGGGAGATTTTGTTCCAGCGCATGCCAGACAGGAGAGATGTCTACTTCACAGTTTTTCTGAAGATAAAAGGAGCTTTGCCCTCTGGTTGTTTCCTCCCTCTTTTCTCCCTCCAGGGCAATGGACAATATGAGAAGACAGTGCAAAATTCCACAACATCTGAAGCAATGCTTAGCTGGTCAGGTCAGGACGCTTCCATTCAGAGGATTCAAGGATCGCTGCTTAAGAGGATATCTGACTTTAAATACAGACAGCAGAATTTCTTAGGAAACAAAAATCATATTAAAAAAAAAAAAAAGTAGAGTAAAATGTATGCAAAACCCTTAGAGTCAGATCTCAACATTATTTTAATTTTTTTTTCTACAGAAATAAAATGTAAGTAGAGTTGATAAAATAAAAGGGGCAGGCTATTCTTATCCTGCAAAGTAAAATATCCATCTCTATTCTGAAACAGCATGAGATGTCAGACACTAAGCACATCAGTGGGCCTTGGCAAAAGTAAATTTAAATAAGATATGAACTGTGTTACGCACTGGTAGGAAGCACATAAATTAATTTGACCTGTCAGCTGAAAGTTGAAGGGGGCGTGCCCAAGCTTAGATAAATCCTCATGCTGCTTTTAGTAATTAACGTCTGTAAAAATCTACCCCTACTGAAAGCACTCTTAATATTTCACTTATTTCTTCTTCCAAGCTCTTTTCCATACCTGGAGTTATGTGATGGAAATTATATTCCTGAATTTCCGTCGTGGCTGCATTTTAATCCTTCGCGTGTTCCTTAATTTTGAAATCCACATTTTGACAGCTCCCCCCCCCCGCCCTTGATTAATGCCTTGCAGGAACCCCTATATGCCTTGCCTGTAAGCGATCTAATTTTGTGCGGGAATGCCTGGGCTGGTACATTGAACCGATTCACCACCCAGGTGGCTACATTTGGACTAAATGAGCTGTGAAGAGCTTCATCTAGGGCCATCGCAGTCTTTCTTCATGTAGCCCCACAGTATGCAGCCACTGCTCCAAACATGATTTGTCACAACCCATCAATAGAAAATAAATTATTGCCATTCTCGCTTGTCAATGGGCTTGTCTTCACCTCGGCTGGCCTAATGATTGGAAGCTCAAAGGGAACATTTCCAGCCTTTGTGGAGCATGATTATGACTGAGCACACTACTCCCCTATGCATCCTGGCCAGTAAAAACATGTAAAAAAAAAATGTTTTGCACCGATGATTAGAGCATTAGCCATGAATGCTAGAGAAGCTTATATTTGACAGTCAAGGCTTGTTCAGTTCTGACATTTATTCACTCATTTTAATGCCACTAGTAAGTGCAAGGTTGCAGCAGTATGTGCAAAGAACATATCATAACGCTAGAGTGCAAAAATATGAGTGAGGAGAATGACCTTGGCAAGATCACAAATCTTTAAGGCAAAGAGATAAACTATATGTAGAAGTGAAAAAGCTAATTTAAATTTGTTTTCACAGTTGTCATTTTCTCGGACATGTAAATATGTCTGAATAAATACGGCTGCAAAAATGTTGAAGTGGCAGCTTACTTCCTAGAATTTTTCTGCTGAATTTAACAAGAAGTTGTAGCTGACCTCTTTGAACGAACACTGTAACAATACACCAGCTTTTAAAAATCACTTCGTTTTCCTTAGCCCACAGAAAAGAGAATGAAATAGCTCAAACAGATGGTATTACTTTGGATTTTGAAATTCAAAGACACTGTAGGTCAGAAGGTAACGGCTGTAACCACGAAGGCAAAAGCATAGATAGGATGTTCTCCATAATGGATACATCTGGATCACGGTGGAAAGAAGCCCAAAAATATCTGTTCTAATCTGCAGTATATAAATAATGTGTCTTGAGACCTTACCCAATATTATTTTACATTTAAAATGTTTTTTATAAGAGATTGACTAGTAGCAGTATTAAGAAAAGAGGGAGAAACGTCATCTGTTCATCTTACTAATAAAGGAACTCAGTTGCATTCCATAAAGATGCATTAAACAAAATGAGAGATAGTCTTTAAACAATTACAGATGTATTTTCCACAGTAGCCACCTAAACTGTAGTTTAAAAAAAGGTGAATATTCAAAGCCTCAATTAAAGGATCAAGTTTTGCTAATTGAGCACTTGGAATTGTTAAGGGGGAAATCACTGTGTAAATGATGCACTTAATCAACCGTTACTTGAGATATTTCATAGAAACGCTTTTTTTGTTTCTTCTAAAGGCAGCAATTCAGACGAATGTTATCTCTTTACAATACAATCACAAAATATTTACTATTTTTCTTAAAACAGTGGTGCCAGCCTACAACCCATCAGCCATCATGTGCCATACAAGTAGCGCACTGAAGGGATGCTAGGTGTGCGAAAGGACTCGATATATGATAAGGCCCTGAGATATATGAGATATATGAGATATATGATAAGGCACCTGGCCCTGAGAACACCCAACATACAGGGGATCAGCGGCATGACTCTCATCAGCAATGAACCACATGAACTGCTCCCGTAGAAAAGGTGAGCGCTGCTCATAGAACTGCGCTCCTTGGAGTGACGAGACTGTGTCACAAAGCCATACTCTTGCAGAAAAGGCTGAGCATGCGCAGGGTGAAGACTCAGCAATAAGAGGACAAGTTAAGAGAAACTAAAATGAATTATTTCTTAAAATCTCTATATACTCAACTGCTGTACGTGCTTTAGATGCAAAAACAATATATAAAACCGTAACACAGGAGGTCATTATTTTGCGTATCCGTAAGACTGTACAGATACGTAGTCTGCTGCAGACCTGGAGACAAAAACTGAGCTAGAAACTATATTAAAGAACCAAAGATTACACTGATAGATGTTTTCATATACGTATCAGCTCAACTATTTCAGTAATCTGAAGTTGTTTAAAACAAGGTATGCAATAGAAGGAGAGAAACAGCTAGAAGGAGAAATTAAATCATTCTCCTGTTTTACAAACACTTTCTGAACAGCCTATCCAGAATATTCAGTGTCCTGGTTTCAACTCATGCTACAAAAGGCTAACTCATTTAGAAGTGCTTTTCGCCCTTACCTACTAGATAATGCTACAGCATAATCAGATGTGTACAAATTCTTTCACAGATACAAAAAATTTGTTAAAAGGTTTAAAGTCAGGTACTCAAAAAGTTTGAAAATGCTGGAATTAAGGTTAACTATTATTTTTAATGATTAAGTTTCATACACCATTTTTCAACCTACCTCTGTCTTTTTGGGTCACAGAACAGAGATAAATCTCTTACTGTGTAATATTCAATATTTTATTTTCTACTAAGCATTCAATGGATGACCTTATATTTACTTTACCATACACTTCAAACCTTGTAATATTATTTTCTCTCAGGCTTTTCTGTTGCAGGCATCACTCTCTGAGTGCTTCACAAACACTAAAGAAAATATTTATACAACGTACTTTGAGATGAACAGACGCTACAGTATTTAATGTATTGCCAAACTGGGACAGAGATTAAAACCGAATTTGAGTTCCCAGTTTGAGACACCATTAACGCACTCTTACAGAACACTTAGCACCACACAGTGGCTTCCTTTCTGAGAGAACATCTTCCCGTGATCTCATCTACAGCTGCGAATGCTCACGTCTGCTCCAAATAACGCGTCATATTCTCCACTTCAAGTGACCTGGTCTGCACCCTGCACAAACCCTCTCGAAGAGGCACGAGCGGAAAAATTCAGCACATCGTTCAAGCGCTAGGATCCCGTCTCTTTCTGCAGCAGTCGGTCCATTCACACGTTCCAACTTCGGTAGTAACGAAGCAGAGGTTATTCGTACAGCAGCTCTGTTCACTGTACAACCATGGTCCAGCAACGGCACGGCCCCTGCTCTTCACAGAGTGAAGGTGTAGTTATACGAAAAGAAGGAAAAAGTACTGAATCCTGTAATTAAAGCTCTCCTGTATTGTAAGCAGAAAATGCTCATGTGTCTTGGTAACAGCTTTGCAATACTCTGTACAGATGCATGTATTTGAGGGTAATACATTTTTGTTAAGAGTATACCAGGGATATACCAAATAACTAATTGTATATTTGGGTGAGCATTTAACTTTAGATAGTAATCAGATTAAGCTGAATTAGAAATTTATAGCTTAGTATAGCAGAATTTTGTAAAAATTATCCAATAACAATAGTTATGCTATCTCTTGACATAACAAAACAAAATGTTAGATATTACTTTTCCTATTATATTTTCTCAATACCCTGCTATTGTCATCAGAAGCATAATAGGAAAAGACTTTACTGTGCATATATTATTTTCTTTTGATTAAACAGGTGCACTGGAATTTCAATCATTTTAAATCATAATTAAATCCCCCATTTTTTTCTTTGCTTTTTTTATAAACACATTTTGGCAATTAAATTCTGAAAGGAGATTTTTTTTTTTCCTCCTTCTTTTTTAAAGTTGTATTTCTAAAGAATTAGAATAGACAGATTTATTCACTCTGGAAAGGTGGAAGACCTTACCCAGAGTGATCTGATTATACTGTTCATAAAGAGAATGACTTTTCCACATCATCCTTACTTTTACTTTACACCTTCACAATACTTTTGAGTTGCTTAAAGTTGCTCATAATTTACAGGCGTCTAGATCAAATAAGAATGAAAATTCTAAAACACTGAGATGAAATGACAATACATTAATATCCACATTATAAGGAAGGTTTGTTTATGACCAAAATCTGTGTAAAAATTTGGTAAAGCAGAGCTAAATACTATTCGGGTAAGAAGTTGCTACAGTAGTCTAGGATATATTTAAATGAATTTAATCTGAAAGAAACCCAACAGCCTGTATGTTCAGCAATTACTACAGAATTTAGAAATTTAAGTGATCTTCTAGAAGGTCTGCATTCTATGGTTAGACACTCAACATAATTTTCCCACAGGCTCGAAGTCAAGCCTTTTAGAAGCATCGGAAGGTAACACAAAAAAGATTCAACAGAAAGTATTATTCACATTTAAAAGGATGGGCCAACATGACAGCAGTCTAGCCATAAACAAAAGATAGGAGCACTCTCACATTTTGCACTAAGATAACACGCATTGGCTCTGGCGTGAGATCATGCAACTCATGTTCAGACACTGCGTTCATAAGGATGCAGAGTTTAAACACTTGAACAATCTCTGGCTGGCTTATTTTTAGTGCCCTGACCTGTGTTATAAAAAGGTTAGAAGGAAAAAATGAAATAGCTACCACTGAAGAGGCGCAAATGATAGCCTTATTGTACTGAAATGTTAATGAAAACATTAATGAAAAGTTTCAGTTAATGAAAAATACCTTACATTTTTATCACAAAAAACATGCTCCACTCTCACCAAGAAATAATTTTCGGCTTTAAGCTTTAGAGGGAGGCCATCATCTTAGCTTCTCTGACAGCAAAGGTTACTATTCCTGTGTGTCTGACTACGCGTGTTGCAAGTTTCATTCACCTGCCTTTGGGTACAAGCCACTACTACGTTTTTCTAAAGCACACTATTTAGGGCAAGAAATGAAAGGGAAGATTAAACTGGAAAAAATTAAATTACTTGTACTAGCATCAAAACAAAACATCAGTGGGTTTTGTAGAATCGGCTTGATAATTATAATAAGGATAAATATTCAGGAGACCTTTTGCTTCCATATCTGGACTTCAGCAACACATTACAGGCTAATAGTGTGCATGAGCAATATCATATTATGAATATATGGCAGTAAAATTCATTGGAGAGGATGCACTGCTGCTAGCATAGTGGTCTAGAAAACCTCAGGTTTAGCTGTCCCTATTGCTCAGACAGAATTGGATTGGTTAATCTTTCATTGTGTTAAAAAGGTCATCTTGCTTCTTAAGATTTTAAGAAGTAACAGAAAGAAAGTACAGCAGGTTATTTACACGCAAACAATAATCACATTGAGAATGGCATTTACAGAGCCACCAAAAATCATCATTTCACTGTAACATTAAAGTTTTTTGTTGCAAATTTCAAGTTACGAAAGGTGTAAGTATGTATTTATACAATAAAAACCTAATCCTGAATCAGTAGCTAAAAAAATTAGATTATAAAGATTTCTTCTTGCAGTATCCAGGTGATTTTCAAAGAAACAAAAGAAGAACAGTATGCAATCTTAGACTATTCAGCCTATGTGTGTTTTCCTAAGTGTGATTTTTAAAGGAAAATATTAAATAATTCTTCTCAATCTAATGAAATTTAGTGGTGCATGGATGCCGAATCCCTTGCACCTGAAACTGTAGACAATCTTGTTATTGACATATTCGTCTCTATATATGTAATACAAACATATATTTTAAATAATGTTATTAAATAACACTTACTTGTAAAAATACCTTGGGTTTAAGCAAGATCAACCTTTTTATGATTTGAAGAGGTACCTATAGTATTCTCAGTAGTTCTGAGCAAGAGCTTAGATATTAAGACAAGAGTTAATCACAACTCTCTTTTAAAGGATAAAACTACCTTCTTTAATTATTACACTGAGGATTTTGTAATTCAACAACATAGTCCTACTAATAATTCTGTCTAGAAGAAATTTGCATGTTTTAAATTGGAGACATTTTAAAATACCATAGTTAAATCCTGATTGTAAGAGAAAGTTCTTTTTTAGATTTATTTCAGCTTCTATCAGGTGGCATTATTTTTCCAATAGTCACTAACTCCATACATCTCATTTGAAGCAGCTATGTCCAACCTATAATTATTTTATTCTAATTAGAGTAATTCACAGTTAATTATTCAAAATGATTCTTCTTCAAAATCAAACCCATTTCTTGCCATGGCACTTTTAAAATGTAAGATACAAATAAAATATTCCTGAATGCAAATTTTTGCAATAAAAGAATGTCTGTTTTGCTTTCTTAAAACAGCATTAAAATCTTTGTACAGCAGTAAGGACTCTGATAATACCAAAATCATAGGCAACAGTATTTGCTGCTGTAGAGGAGCACATATTTCCATGCATACGGTGTCCTGCACAGGATCAGCATCTTTAATCTGTAGTGACCAGGCTGGAGGGTTTTTCTGTGCATAAGAAGGCTCTGACAGTGGCAAGGAATATCCTGAGACCTCAAAAACACTGGAAGAACCCAGACTTTCCTACGATCTTGTGTAAGACCTGATTAAATCTCACTTAACTATAGCTTTGCTTATTCATAGTTGCTGTAAACTTAATTTGATATGACACAGTCACGCCTTACATGATTAAGACTCCAGAAAGATGTTATTGCAGCCTTGCAATATATAAGGGGGGCTTATAAGAAAGATGGAGAGAGGCTTTTTACCAAGGCCTGTAGTGACAGGACAAGGGGCAAGGGTTTTAAACTGAAAGAGGGTAGGTTTAGATTGGACATAAAGAAGAAATTCATTACCATGAGGGTGGTGAGACACTGGAAGAGGTGCGGGTGCCCCATCCCTGGAAGCATTTAAGGTCAGGTTGGGCTCTGAGCAACCTGATCTAGCTGAAGATGTCCCTATGGCAGGGGGTTGGACTAGATGGTCTTTAAAGGTCCCTTCCAACCCAAACCATTCTGTGATTCCGCAATTATATGATGTTGTGTGTCACTCTCTTTGCATTTTGAAGTGTTACTAGGAAGTCCGAATAGCTGTTCACTGTCTCCACAGGGATTCTCTTCTGACCACCTTTAAGAATGAACTGGTGAATGGACTGAAATTATTCCTTCAATTGGCTGCCCCAGTTGATGAGTGCTGCTGGTCCTCACTTGATATGCAATAAAAATACTCCTGTTTTTCATGGCTAAGTCCATCAGATAAATTTGATTAAAACTAGTCAAGTTTCAGGAGCTCTCTCCTCAGGTTTTAGTAATTAAATGATCGGCTGAAATTTTTTACTGTAGTCCAGTGCATAGTTGCCTCTAAATTTACAAGGATCTCACCACTTATATCAAGAGATAAAATTAAGCATGGATTTAATAACCATTGTTTTGACCACCAATTGCATGCTACATTCCTGCAAGTTATTTTTGGACTGTATGTTGCAAAACAGTGTTATTTGCATGACCAAGGCTAAATCTGTTAAAAACAGTTTAAAAAATGGATACATAAAGCAGAAGATATAAACTGCAAAACTGTATCACGTTGCATTTAGTAAAATAACTTTTCTGACTGATTTTTTGACAGATTGAATATTTTATCACATCAGTTCCAAAATCCAGAAGCAGCATGCTCTGAGGCACTTTTGATATTGTATTTCTGCTTGTTTTACATTTCATTTCACCTATATCTCTCAAAGGAGATCAAATTAGTCATGAAGATCCAAATTTCAATAACATATGGAACAGCATTATTACATGGATGAATTTCTAGAGGAACTCAGTGACTTCAGTAGAATGTAAGATGATTTCTATTTTTTCAGCCAATTTTTTCTCTGTAAAGATGATGTTATATGAAAACTACTTGTAGTAACTTGTTAGGGCAGTGCCATGACTACTGAATTCAAGGAGCCATGGCTTTGTTTTCTGAAAGTGTTAATGGTGTTTATAGTCTCATTGACCAAACCTAATGTAAGCACATAAAAATCCACACTCATAAGCACATACAACAAACTAAAGTACTGCATTAACAAAAGACATGCAAGAAAAACAGTCTGTATTATTATTATATAGTCAGAAATCTCCTGCATTGTCAGAGTTTATTTATGGCTGCACAATAAAGCACAGTGATAAGGCAGTCCTACACATTTTCAAGATATGTAATATATTAAGAAAAACAGTCAATCTCTTGTCCCAAAAGTCAAGTAAATCTGTGCTGGGTTTTATTCTATGTTGCTACATGTATCTGAGTTATCTAGCATATAAAAGTATTACTAAGTCCTATAAGAACACGTTGCAGAACAGAATTCGCCGTATCTTTTTCTTGGAGCAAACAGAACTTTTTATGCCTTTTTTGTGGCAGTTTACAGTTCATTTCATTTTGAGAGGCGAGGCACACTGCAGCACACCCATTTTAAACTTCAGCTTGATGTTACAAAGACCCAGGAAGTTATTTCTTGGCCCATGCCAGCACCTACCCGAAAATAATAAGAGCAAAAGATACAAAAAGCTACCTTCAGAAATTACCATGGTAGTATCAGTGTAACATTTCCCTCACAATTCTGAAGCACTGATAAAAGCCAGGGCTTGTAAGTCCCACATCCCATCTTGGAAGTTTTTCTCCATAATTATGCACACACAAATGATGTACATGTCTGCCTTCAAATCTGGCCCTAAGTCTCTAGAAAAATCTAGTACATTTTTACCAGCTTTGTAGAATAGCTCTTTATGGTACCCAAATAAGAGGACTTGCTAGTTACCTGCTACTTCTTTCTGTGAGCTGCAAAGCCTTATAGTTTTCCTCCAGCCCCCAAAATGCTTGTCTTAGGCTTTTTCCGGTGAAAGATTCCCAGTAACATAGCTTTCCCACAAGATGCCTTATATAAGCAGCATATTTTAAACAAAGTTGTTTGGCTTCTTTTCTTACTAGAGATGAACTACTGCAGGAAAAGGAAAAAAATCACTTTGTAGAGTTTGTTTGCTTTAACATCATGGCCCATTCTTATCTATTTAGCATCTGAAACTCTTCCATTACTATGCTGTGTATGTCACTGCCTCACATTTAGCTTCTCTTTGAAAGACTTGCGTCCCCTGCCCAGCTGGCTGGACCCCTTCAGAAGCTCTGGACCTGACCAGCCTCTAGAAATGTCTATGTTCCTCATCAGAATCACACACTATCATACGAAAATTAAGAAAACGGCCTCTGTCACTGATGAATCAAAACAAAGAAGCAACGCCAGATGTTTCCAAGGACAAGGCTCCAGGAGAAGACCTCCCTGAACTGTTGCTGTCAGCGCTTATGAGATCCTGCCGGGGAAGAAAGCTCTGCAACCAAACACCTGGCCACAATCAGTACTGCTGGAGACTAGGCAATCATCTTGACTAGAGGGTTAACAAACCCCAGGTGTACAAGAGCTGATTGATTGTTCTCTGCTATTCATCACAGCACCGGGCTGAAGCAGCATTTCTGTTTAACAGTGCCTCCTTTGCCCTTACTCCCACTTGTCTACCCAAAGTTCTGTCCTAATTCATCTTTCTCCAGCCCTGAAGTCTTCTTGTCCTGTAGCACATATATCCAGGAATCTTTTGCCTTACACTGGCCTCTGACAAAGTTTTCTACCTTATCTTTCTGTTTGATATACTCTTTAGCTTCTCCAGCTTCCTCACTTCTGACTTTCATATTGCTCAGACCCTCGAATGAAGAGAAACCCTTGGCTTCTTTTGTAGATAGTCATGAGATCAGAAGGGTTTCTCTCAAAATTAGATTCAACACCCAATGCAGAAGGAAGAAAATCCCTCTAAAATCCCTAAGGAACATAAAACAGAGAAAGTCTATGTATTGGTTCCTTTCTACCCCCTGACAAAGGCTGCCAGCAGCTAAAAAATCACCAAGCTGATAAAGACAGCACACTCAATTTCCAGAATAAAGCAATCTAGACTCAGGGAGAGAGAAGCTTATGGAGGAGCGAGCTCTTACATCTTTTTCGTGGAGAAACTGTCTATGTAACAGCACATGCTGTATTATAATGTCTCTCACTGTCTGGGATATGAAGTCTATCAGTGATAAAGAAAAATCCTGATATTTTTCTGTGGCTTATTCAGTTTTCTGTTAGGCTTGTTGTCTTGCCTGTTTGTTTTTGCAAAGAGATAGTTTCCTGAAGAAGTCTCACAGCACTGACATGACTTGCACCAACGCAACAGTGTGAGAAGCACAGATTTGGGAAGGAGCAGACCCCTCAGTGGTGGTCTCCTTAGTGAAAGAAATGTCAGTAGAATCACAGGTTCAGACCCGCAACAAATCATTATATGTGATTAGCAATATCCACAGTAAATAAGCCTCGTAAGAGTACTTTCAGCCCTGCTTTCTGCTGCTAATTGTCAAGAGTACTGATTTACAGGTTCAGTAGTCAATGGTGGTCAGGGAGACAACCCAGACAACTTCTCAACCAGCCTTTCTTTGATATCAGATAATCATTACTTCCCACACTCTCTTTCATAGCCACAGGTAGAAATGCTATTGCTAATTTTCAGCTACCTGAAAATATCTCTCCAGAGATGTTTTTAAAGGCTTGACTAGGCATTTGACAACTTGCAAAGAAGCAAATGCATACTGATGAAATTGAGAGCTGGATGTTGTCCAACGGTAAATGAGTTTGGCAGGGAAATAGAAAAATCATGGCAAAAGGTTTCGGTTACAACCCAAGAACAAGCAAGGATACTGGAAAGAAGAGCAGGCACAGGTTTGTCCCCTTCAGAATATAACAAGCCATACTCTGCACTTAGAGGCTGTTGACCACAGAGCAGTGTTTTAAAGAGAGTTGGGGCTTAAAACTGGATCTCCAACAGTTTAAACATAAAACAGGTGAGAGATTAAAATAGTGGATTTTGACACAGGCAGATATAAGTATATTACAAAACATATGTTTTATAAATATAAATATACTCAATGTTTTCTAGGACCTCCTTTCTTTATAACCTAACATTATTTTGCTGGACATAAAATTTCGGTCCTGCTCAAACCACGACCAGTTTGTATTTGCCACAGCAATCTTGGATGGCATGTCCAAATTTTGTGACCAACCATAACAAACATCTTCACAAGATTTGTATTTAAATCTACCAAATCAACTAGCTATTGGCTGCTAGCAGTCAGGGGTAGTTAGTTTCCAGCTAGAAAAGTTGACCAATAAGGAAATCCCACACTGACTTTCTGACACAGCAGCTCCTGGGAAATAACTTCATGCGCTTCAGCAAAATGGTCTTCATCCACCCCATATTCCATTGGCACTAGTAATACCACTAGTCCTGAATTATTACTTGTTCTTGCTTAGCTGAACAACCCAGAAGCTGTGGTTCATCACGTAGATTTATTCCACATTGCTTCCCCCTCCCACTTAGCCATAAAGTTGAAGGAAACATAGAGTCAAACCCATCTGCTATCTTAAGGCATATCCATGACTGCTGCATTCATCAGTGAGACCGATAACACTTCCCAGAACATCTGTAGGTTTTGGTAAGTATCTTGCAATCATAGGAAAAATCACAGACAATACTGTTAAGGAAAGGAATGTTGCAGCATGAGTTATCTGATCATAATACTGAAGGGTTAATAATGCAAGTGCTCAGCTGATGGATCCAAGATTAACTGATCCAATGATCAGTTTTGTAAGCACAATAAAGTGGAATGGAAACAGTTCTCTTTGATGTAGTTAAAATGCTGCATTTAAAGCAAAAAAACCCCAACAGATGAATGATAACATGAGCTCAGTTTCATGTGGGTGGATGAATGGTGGTCTCTCATGTATTTGAGACTTTGTCCAGTAACAATCCTGAGACAAAGCTTTACATGGTTCTGAAAGACCAATAGGAATCAAGGAAATCTGCATAAAATTCTGAGTACCACTGGCTATTTACTTAAATTGATGGACTATGACTTTTAGTAGTATTTGAAATCCTTGTATTACTGCATTGTATTTCCTATTATAGCAAAGTTAGGTGGTATATAACCAGTCTCGATGAAACAAAAATTCGAGTCAAACCCAAGATGCCCTTCAGGTTTCACAGCAACTGGTAATGCTATACTGCAGTCCTTAGAAGCAGAGAGGCTGTGCAGTCTCTATCTCTAGGGGTTTTCAAGACCAGACTAGCTAAAACCCTGAACAACCTGGTCTGACCTCATAGCTGATCTCCAGAGGTCCCTTCCAACCTCAATTATTCTGTGAGTCTACAAGCACTCCAAGTGCTTCACCTATTATTGGTAGATTATACTATGTACATAGTTTGTTACTTGATATTACTTATTTTTCCATGAGTCTGTTATTTAACTCATTCTTGCCTTACTAAGTACTGTGCCAAACAGAAGGCACATCTTTCTATGTTAGCAACAGTCATTCTCAAGTACTTACAATGATCTTTACATTTCTTCTATGCTAATTAGCCCACATATTCCAGATCCTGATTCCAAGTAGTGGGTGTGGGAGATAAGGGAATCGCCATCATTTATCAAATGTTAAGACTACATTCTGAGATAATTTGGCTTGCTCTTTTTAAAAGAAAATTACTGCATAACTAAAAATTGTTAGCACTTTGTAAGACATATAAATGAGGAATAAATAATGTACTCTCCAATTTGAACTTTAGGCTACCAATAAATTATTGAAAAAAGCAGTATTCAGTAGAGTGCAGTGTCCAAAAATTTCTTGCTTTTTCATGTCATGAACTATGTTCAATTATTGCTTACTGGAAATAGATTATTTCAGACAATAGGTAATTCTAGAGATTCTGCCTATTTTGCTGAATTCACAAGCTAGGCACCTTTTTAACTTCTCTGCTAAAATGGATAGCCAGTCAATTTATCCCTTTAGTTTCTCTCTTAAAAATAATTATGTGTACCACTGAGGTGCCTCTTTGGTATCTACTGTAATTCTAATTTTATATTTAAACAAAACTAAAGCATCAACAAGCTGTATTATGTGTGACTTTTAAAACACCATGCCATTCTAGATGTTTCATCAATACTAGAAGGTGGTTCTCAAGTTTGTAAAGGTATGCTATTTTAACATGCATTTTGACCCTTATGACCAAAATTACTATTAGTGTATCAAATACTGTTCCGAATGCTGCAAAATTTTAGAAAGCTACTGCAATTTCTGTTTCTTACTGAATCACTCTGTATAAATTAATTTTACAATATTTGGCATTTTGGTTTAAAGAAAGAAAACAAAGGAGGCAGAAAAAACCCTCCTATTTTTACAAAAGAAATATAATAATATAAACAACTGTTACACTTTCTATGACTTTTGTCTCAATAGAATCAGTGTACCTATTTCTTAAGAATATCACTTAAATTGTTCTTTATATTTACTACTACTTAATTACTTTACTTTGCTAAAAATAAAGGTCATTAAAATCATCTTGAAGCTTGACTTAGATTTCAGAACTAACCTGCAAGTTGTAAAACCTTTAGCTATGTTCCATTTAACGTATTTAATAGATGTAAAAGCTCACAAGTGATGATATAAAGGATAATTTACGCTTGCAATGCATTTTTGTCCAATTAATAGATTGCCTGTGTGTTGCATATTTTGCATGACAAAAGAGCAGAATATTAAACTGCCATTCATAATGAAAATGCACTTTGCAAATTAAAAGTGCCGAAACAGAAATTTTTCACCCTGTTTAGGAAATAAACAGTCCTTAACCAATTAAACTGCATTGTAATAATTCTATGATTTATTGCAAGTTGTTTAACTTTCAAAACTCGGCTAACCCATATTAAGGTCACAATCCATCATGTCTTGCTTGGAAAGCCAGCAAATAATGGCTGTTGTATTAGCTGCTTTTGATGATAGTATGAAAGAAGTATTAGCACTTGTCAACAAAACTGCTTACAACATAACATTAGCATGCATGGGCTGCTGTACCTATTTATTATTCTGGCAGCTTCACACATATTGTTACAAGCTTATAAAACATTTTGTCGGGTGGAAACCGAATGTACACTGTTTGGTTTTCTGATAGACTGGCAGCATAAATGTCTGGGCTGAGTTAGTTTAGTTTAAGTGTAAATAGAGACACAAATTCTTCAACCTGTTCTCTTATTGATACTGAAAAGTGCTGAATTATTCAGCATCCAACTCTTCTGTTTGTGTCTATCACAGTTATCAATTACCCATCAGTCTTCTTGTCAAAACAGAATGGATTAATCTGGCTGAAAACAAGACAAATAAGTGGATACTATAACAGGGGTGCAGGGTTGCCAAACTGTCAAAGGGAAATCCAGGCAGTGACATTTGCCGTCAAAAGTCAGATATCTGGCTTAAGTGAGCAAATGATTTCCCTTTACGAGCCAAGAATGCACTTAGCTTACCGTAAGTAAATTAATCTGCCTACTTTGCCTACTAATGCATTATCAACGGTGATAGTCACAGCAATTTTGTACTTACTGCTTATACGCCTTTATGGCCCAATGCTTTGTAAGTTGATTCTTAAATATAAATATACACAAAATATTTTTTTATTTTATAAATTAAAAGAGAATTACTTGAATACAGAAACTTCTCAGTGTAGTTACTTGTGTTAGTTTGATCCATTGTACACATCAGTTAATAAGACATCAAGGAAATCTTTGAACAGTGGGTTTGTGGCATATACCCAACTTCTGTTAAGTCTAACCTCTCAGTTTCCTCCTGAGCTTTAAACTTTGAAATCTTGCTTGGCAAACTCCTTAGGTCCATCTATTACTTTTGAAAAAGCATACAGATGCATGTGATTTCATTGGTACTTTTAAGATTAAAAATTAGTAATATGGCACCCAATTTGGGACAAAGGTTTGGCACCCATTGAGTCACGTCTTGGATTCCTATCAGAGGTTTCTGGTTTGCTTACCTTTCCCGGCCCTGTGGTAATACTATCAGAAATGACTCTTCTAAGCTATTTTAGCTAATCTTCACTCATGCCTGGAACCTTGCAACCATGGCAGCAGACATCAAGAGCTTAGTGTAAGCCAAACTTTTCTATTATATACTGCAGTAAAAGCTTTTACATTTTATATATTTTACACTTATTTTGGAAACTTATCTGCTGCCCTATTTAAATTCCTACATAGACATGTATCTTTAAGTATCATGTTCTGGACTTTAAAATGCAGGTTCAAAGTTGCCAATATTTCCCAGTATGTAAAAAATAATATCAAGAAAGCAGATTATTCACAAAATCTTGGACAAAACATGCACTGTCTGTTAAACAGTTTGACACACCAAAAAAACTGTATCTATGCGTTCCTACATCAATTATAGTAATTCCCCAAAAGTCAAAATATGGTCAAGAGTACTATAAGGTTAATAAAATAATTTCTGTTCTTTCTCTTGTTGAGTCTCCATTTGCAAAAAAGAGACAGAAATTAGCAAGGGTATTTTGCAATCATTTCCCCAACATGCTTGACCCACTGCTGATCTCTCTGAATATTCACTAAAAATATAATGAAACCCTTATATGTCATATAATTTCAGTAAAGCAGCAAAATTTACCTGTTACATGTTAATCTTCAATTTTTTCATTTCTATTAAGCATGAACAGTACACAGCTGGCTCTGTTAACCACTTGATATTAAGCATCAGGATTTACTGACAGACATTTAACAGTCAAGAAAAGATTGCACTGGATCTGCTAGTTATAAAAGTTATTCAGACTGTATAATTCAGCATTGCTAGACATCTGCTCAGTTCTTTGACTTTTAATAACTCTAAGACTGTACTGTCAGAATTGATAAAGAATATATATATTCTAATATTTCTTGTTCTTCTTTCGGAGATATGCTCATTGTGATCTGTGAATTTTTTTGTGAAATTAGTGTCAGGTCCATGTCTGATTTAACTCTCTTGATCAGTTCTAAGTGAAACAGTGTAAAAAGATCTCAGACATCTTTCAGAAAGACCTTACCAGTTCCAACCAGGAAACAATATAAACCTACCCGTTACTTAATTCTTGACAAAACCGTTCTGTTCTCTAGCAAATTAAAGAATCATTTTTTCCCCGTGATTGGTGAGAGCAACTATTATTATTATAAAAGATACAAAATAATTTAAACAGAAGAAATTGGTTGCTTCATGTCAAAGGTTTTAAAATCTAGTGACAGAAATCAATCATTTCAATGGAAAGAAAATTGCAGCAGAAACACTGCTTCTCCACTTTGGATATGTCAGAGAATAATTTTCGTTTTAATATGAGTTTCTCTGTCTTGGTTTTAAGATCCAGTGTATTTATTTGTTTGCCTAAGAAGTTACTAATTATGACTACAAGACCTACCTTAATGCTTGAAAAGTGCCTAATTTTTTCACTTAATGTCCACTGGATTTCCAGCAAAAAGAAATCAAATGTTTCGTTGCCATCTGTCATATGAGAAAATTAGGAGAATAATAATGCTGGCATTATCAATCTATCGAAACACCAGCCAAGATTCAATGTTCTTTTAAGGTAAAATTGCACTAGTCGATATCGCTCCTGTAACTTCCTAAGATGATTTCCTATGGTAAACATCTTTCAATTCTAATCTCACTCTGTTTTTCCCCAAAGAAAGGCACATACCTGGCTTGGCTAAGAGGGTTCCTTTTTTTTTTTAATACCTAATCCTAACAAAGATTGGTGCTCATGAAGCATTATCTAGATATGAATATCAAGCAACAAAATGGCTACATCTGTTTAGCTTTTATTCTGCAATTCAGAAAAAATAGTTAAACTAACATTAAGGGATGAATGTAAGTCTGCCACTATTGCACTTCTGCTATGGAAGCAGACAAGGCAGAATCGAGAGGTCCCTTCAGTGGGGGGGACGCCTGGATGACAAGGCTGCTGGAGTTTCCTTTGCGGCAGTCAATGACCTGGCCTAGCACCCAAGCTGGGGATGAAGAGACCTAACAAGGCTGCAGAATGCTATGATCTGACCAAGTCTCAATACCTTCATGAAAACATGCAGGAGGTAAACACGTATCAGAGCGGTTGACGGTAGGTTAACATGCAGTAAAGCACATCTTGCTTGATGGTTTCTTCCATGGACTGTCAAAATGTAAGGTAAGTTAAAGCACACATACTAGCCACAAAATTAAAAAGAACTACCTAAAATCTAGCATGCACGTTATCAAGTAGCATCTGAGATCATCAAACTTTCTATTTAGATACTGCAAAATCGTATTTTGACATTTTAAGTAAGATACGCAAAAATAAAGAATAGCATTTGTGCTGTTTACCATGAGGTTTCAGAGGAATTTTCTGAGCCTGAAAGACAAAAAACCGCTAGAAAACTGAGGTAATCTCAAACCTACCTGCACAACTAAAAAGGCTGGGATGCTGCTAAAGAACATTTTCAGAATTCTTAGGAACTTTTATTATCCCATTTTCAAAAACAAAGCAAAAATTAATTGTGGCAAATTATCTTTCCGTAGCTTTAAGTTTTAGTTAAGAGCTAGACTCTCCAAAGAATTAAATTAATTACATATAAATTAGAGGTGTTAAATGTTAAAAAAAAAAAATTCTAAAATGCTGGCAGTTCCCAAACTGAAAGATCTTACTGTGTATAGTCATTATACTATTGCTTGCTATTATTACTATTTTTATTACAAACCTACCAGGTTAAGAAAGTGCTGGATTTATTCAGCTGCCCAGAATACCTGGTCCTGTTACTAACCTGCTGGTTTCAATATGGTAGAATCTGTCTTGTTTAAAGCATTATGCTAAGCAGAGTTAGTATCAACTAGTTGGTGTTTGAAAATGTTTATGGACTCACAAGGCAAAAAGACATTTTAATTATGCTTTTTTTTTTTTTGGTGTTTTACAGTGGTCTAATGTGTTACTTCAAGTTAATTCTATGCATTTTCTGGGAAAAAACCCAGCAAGTTAAAGAAAACAGAAAATAAACTATCATGAATTGGTACCTTTGAATGGTGCATTATCATAATTTAGGCAGTGCACTTCTGCCAAATCTTCAGACAGGCGATTTCCTTTCTGAATCATCCATAAAGAGAGGACAAGGATGGGAACTACCTCAATAATCAGGGCTTATGCTGATTTTTGTCCTAAAAATACTCATCTCTAGCTCTTCAAAGCTTGTTGGAAAGAAAATCCCAAGAAGGGTGGTGTAAAAACCCCCTTCTCAGACCTTCAGCATATTATAAATGATAAAAGCAAGACCCTAGCTAAGAAATTTACGTTCACAATTGCAGTAATAATGAGATACATGAACTGAAAATTACTTTTAAAAAATCAAACTGATCAGCTGATCACAGCGCTTTTATCGCAAGTCAAGGTATGCTTTAGGGAAATGGTGGTAAGCAAAATTTCTCTTTCAATCCAGAAGAAAGTCTACTTAAAGAAAGAAGACAAAAATTTCCTGCTGGGTATTGGAACTTTGGGTTCTTTTCATCAGGAGCCCACATGGCTATTAATACTGTGGGTTGCACTGAGTCAGAGTCACAAGTCTCTGGAACCACATCTTCATCAAACTCCATAGGAAGGTCTGCCTTCTCCTACTCATGCTTTTGACTTTAAATATTTTATTTTGAGCTGTTTTCTTGGCCAAGAGGGGAAACAAATACCAGTCTTTCTAATTAGCACTAACTTTTTGAGAATGAAGTGTCTGAGATAACATCATCGTTATGAGTAACTTGCTTTCAGAACACACCTACGGGTATTCAGTAGTACAAGATCTGTCTACTTTTGATAACACTGTTACACTTATAATCATGGAAACATTCCAAATTTCTCTCAAAATGTCACAAAGAGCTACTTAGAAAAATATCATTGAAATGAACAGCAAGTTAAAAATTACAATCGTTGATCAAAATGAAAAACACTGATAACATTAACCATCATTAATGAGTAGAGCTGACATGGAACTTCGTAGTTTCTATTGAAAACATATCTTGATGGAAAATGTTGTTCAAGCAAAAGTTAAAAGTCCTTCATGGGAAATTTTTTTTTCACTGGAATTTCTTACTTTTAAAGTGAAAAACAGAACTAAAAAAAAAAAAAAAATCCCATTTCTGTCCATTATTTTGATTAGATCCAACTGTTTAATCTTACATCACTTCAGCGATAATGTAAGCTTATTTGAGCTGCTCCTACACATTAGATGGACTGTGGATTGAATGCCTCATATCTCTCTTTAATTCTTATGGGGAAGATCTTTATGCTGAATATGAATCTTTGGGTTGGTGAACAGGAGATTGAAGTGCAACATTTCTAAAATGAACCAAACCAAACATTTCCATTTAAGTCAAAATGAACCAGGAGCCACACAAAGATCAGCTCAGAGATGCTCTATACTGAACTGTGCTTGAAAATGCTTCAAAATCTTCTGGTTTGGAAAAACAACAGTTTTATTTCTCAGTGCTGATTAAAAATTGTCTAAATAAAGATTATCACAGATCAGAAAGACTAAGTGTTGTAGTACTTTAATGTGTAAGAACAGAAATACATTTCATTTCTCAGGACCCCTGATTTTGATAAATCTACTGTTTGGAAACTCTGATTCTGACTGAACCCTTCTATTTATTCTTGTTTAAAACCAATCCAAAATCTTACTCCTGGAAAGCATGATATTTTAGTGAAAATAAAAACCAGTCCATACAAACATTACAGACTTCTATGGTTCTTTTGGATCCATACAGGTTATGCTAGGTTTTATATATTAAGGTACTTATAGCTGAGAAAAGTTCTGAATACATCACTGAAATCTAGCAGTGTCATATTTTCTCACCATTGCCACCACATAGTCGTTCTTAGGAAACAGGCACTTAAACAAATATATAAAAACTCAACATCTTTTACCCTATGTGAACTGAACGTTTTTCTCAATAGTTGATAGGCTGATAAAAAGCAGTCACACTGAATTTATAACTATTTATATATTAAACTTTTAAAGTATAATACACATAGCTCATTATTTGATCTATCTGCCTAGCATTGATCATTTTTTTTCTTATCTTAAATTTGTGCTTATCAAGGAGAGGCTAGCAGACAAGAGCTAAAACCCATTTCCAAAAGCTAGAGCAGGTTTATGCTGAAGGCAAGAGGTATGATGATAGATTACATAGTCATAGGTGAACTAGATTTCAAACAGATAGCATAAGTATCAACAAAACCACAGTTATATCATACTGAACCTTAGCAAGAAATACGAAACCTACTGGAGAACCTCAACAAGGACAGCAACCCTAATCTGCCTGCTGCTGTGGCAATGCCGCTATCAGCGACTACTTAACGTAGTTTAAAACAGCTTAGAATATGGATGGTATGCAAAAATAGTCTTACTTTGGGAGTAGAAAATAAATTAACAGAATTATATGTATGAAATATATGCAATAACTTGCATAAACTGGAAATGGTTTGCAGTTTTGGAGAGGAGCAGAAAACAGATAGCAGGGTGTATGGAGAGGGCACTGGGCTAACCAGCCACGGAAGACAGGCATGGTGCAAAGCTCTACTCTGTGCATGAACATGTTTTAGAAGATGCAAGAAAGAGGAGTTGCTTTTGCAAAAATTTTTCCAGAAACATTTTAAAAAGGAAAATCTAGAAGGAAGGCACATGAAACCAAATGTAGGATGTTGACATCCCTTTCCACAAAACACTTCTTCTAATCACAACTACTTAGAGAATGGCTACTTTTTATCTACACAGTTTGTGCCTTCCTTATCACTACCTATTAAAATATACGGTTCTGAAGAAAAAAGCTTTCTCTCCTTCCAAGACCTAACTTGTTTACTAAAACTTTTGTGTGGCAATTACCTTCAGGCTGGTTTTGTGTTGTATGAAAATATATTTTATATCAGTTACAAATTTGCCATCTTTCCATTTCCTTTGTGTTCTTTTCTAATAGTGAAAACAGAAGCTCTGAGTATAACCTTTATACATTAGTTACACACATATTTCAAGTCTGACAAAATACTGTTTTCAGGTACAATACAAACTTTCTAACCTTGCACCACTCTTTCTGAGCTCTCCTCAGTCTGCCACATACATTGTGAGAAGGGTATCCACCATGGGAAATAACATTCGAAATGAGACAGAGCTTCTGTAATGATATTTCTGCATTATTCTCTAGCCTATTCTTTTTACGTACCCTAATTTCTTTTTGACAGCAACCTCACTTTTAACAGAAATTTCCATTCTTCTTCTAAATTAATATTGCTAATACAGTAAGAATTGAGGAAAGTATATGAATGCTTCACATTTTTCTCCTCCTTTTCTTTGCACTTCATCTGACACTGTACCTACTATTCATTTAACTTGGTCATGATTCTTTTCTGGACTTGACTAACTTGAAAAAAAAAAAAAGAAAAAAAGACTAGATACTCACGAACAAAACAAGACCAAAGCCAAGCTCATCAACATCAAGTAAGTTTAAAACTTGTCATCCAAGAACTGAATAAAAGGTTTACTTGAGAGTGTCAGCAAAACCATTTTGTGATCAAAGGATCTTCTACATTTGGAGATCCACGGCGTAAGAAACAGCTGTTAATACCTGGTTTAGGTGTAAACTGTTATTCAGTATTACTTTTGTGACGACCTCAGTGGTACATGACTCACGCATAGGCACAATAGGACGAACCCTGCTCTTATGGCAGCATCACTGGAACTGGGCCAGGCCCACCATCAGTATAAGCCACCATGAAGAATCATTAGAATAGCTGACCAAATTTCAAGGTACAATTTAAACAACAATCCCTTTGGATTATCTCTTTCCTAGGTCCCCCTCTCAACAAGTAGCATGCTCTATTTACTGTGACATTAAAGCCTGAAACCTCATTTTATTGAAATTAAATATAGGACTTGCTTCTTTATTCCTAAAGGCAGTACATATCACTATGTGTATTTCTAAAAGCAACAGGATCTAGTGCCAAGACCACTTAATCAGCTGGGTACTGGCACTAGGTATCTTTAAAAACTTAATTAAAAAATAATGAAAAAGCACATAGCTGGATATTTCCTGCCATTATTTCACAAAGTATAATTCAAGTTATAATCTTCCTCACTGGACTAGAATGAACGATAATGCAGAGTCTGATTCATCTCAGCTGTTGCTTTTTACGAATTATGAAGTGTAACTGTTAAAAGAAAAAATTGCAAGTTTTATTCGAGAACACACAGTTCTCTTCATACAGTAATAATTTCCTGAAAATGTACTCTAACACATTATGCACATCAGCTTTAACTAATTAAATAACACAAAATTGAAATAAACATATAATGACAGAAAAGGTAAGAGACCTGATTCCTCATTGCTGCCTCGAAGATAATTAACTTATAGCCCATTTCAACACATAAAATCCTTCTCAATTTAAAAACTATCAATTGAAGAAAACAAACATTTTCCTTTCAGTTCTTTCAGACTGTCATATTCTGACTGTTTCAATACTTTATTTATACTAACTGTATGCCCGTGAGTTCCCAGGTCCATTTAATAGCTAGAATTAACAAAATAAACGTAAACACTAACTGCCTGAATAAATTCAAGATATTGAATGTGAAATTCTGTGTGAACTGTATGGGAATGTATTTGCAATTTAAAATATAATTCATCATAATGAAAATGTAAAGTAGTAGTTCTGCTTTATTCGGTATGGCAGGTTAGGGATCCCTGTGAAGCTACATTGAAGCGAAGAGTAGATTAATAATTTAATTTGGTTCAGAACTGTGCAAGTGGGGCACTGCGAGCTTTTATTCTGTAACCAGCTGCTGACCCTAATATGCATCAACCAATTAGACATCTCTATTTAATTGTTGGGTGACCCATCTACAACTCACTAGGAATTTTCATTATAAACAAAACTCAGCGGCCTAAAAGAATCCCAGTTATCCCCCTGGTGGAGACAGTTGGTTTGATAGAGGCACACAAAGGAGCTCAGCAAAGGAAAAAATTGCAAGATCATTTTAGACTGTGTTCTGTGAAAGAACATCTTAATATAATGAGCCTTTTTTCGATATCCCTTGGCGAAGCATCAGCCCTCTCAGATAACCCCACACAAAGCAAATACCATTCGTCTGAAGTTACATTTGCTCCTTGTTATCACAACTTATGCCACTTAATTCATTATTCAACGAATTCACTTTCTTGTTTATTAGATGCAAGGTAGCCGCTCATCCCTAAAGGCCATGTATGCAAAAGACTGCTTGTAATCCTGTCACTTCAAACCTCTCCAGGCTTTTACATTGCTTCAGGAATTAGGAGGAAAGAAGCAAACAATTTAGATTTATTCATGCTGATATTAAATCTGTATATAATAAAGGAAATGAGAGGAATGTTACATAGCTAACTTAAAATCTATTGATACAGATCAACAGAATATGTTATTCCCTGTATTTGTGAAAGCTAGCACATTCACTCCTGTAGTATAAAAAACCCCCTAGACTGTATCCTATGTCTTTAAAAGATCTGATTAAAAAATAAAAAAGTATTTGTTTCTCACGTTCCTTCCTCCCACTGAAAGGTATCTCAGCGTCCTTCCTCAAATGCATTTGATATATTCAGTCTACCATCACTACCAGAATTATCTGCTCAAGTGCTGAATGATCGTAGTGAACATATTAAAATCAGCAATCAAATGTCACAGATACCAAATTCCAAAACATTTTCAATATCCTTTGTTATATAGTGGACTTTAAGATATATTGCAGCTGATTTTGGTAACTCATTGAATGTGTGTTCTCCAACATTTTCAAACGTGAATTTTGGTAATGATATATTTAATAGATTTAAGAGCAAAAAATAAGAGCTTCAACTCTTTTCACACTGCAGTAACAGTCATCGAGATGTTTCAATTTTACTCTGTAACCTTATGCTGTTAGAATCATTAAAATGCAAATGAATTACTGAATTAAACAGACTTTCAGTACACTCTTAGCACAATTAATATTGTATAAAATTATCTGCATAATTATACACACTAACGTTTATATAAGGCATTGTAAAAAGCCACAAATCAGAAACTGGATGTAAAACTGGTAAGCATTTGAGACCAGGCTTCTACATATGAAAATGTAATTGGTAGTTTACTGTTAGTACTCTACGTGACTGCAAATAGACTTGTACATTTCACATTTCAGTTATTAAAATATTTAAAAAATAGATTTTTTTTTAGTGTTAGTACACTGATCTCATGATGCACAATAATGCACTACTCACAAAAAGTTCATAGCAATTATTTTCTTGATATTAATTTTAATTTTAAAATTATAATTAGTGACCTGGCATTACATAAACAGTAAAAGCAACAACAACAAGAAGCAAACACAATAAAAAACCCATTGCAGGTATACATCTGAAAAAGTGATTGAAAGACTCAAAATAAAACAGCATTTTAAAGATAGTAATTTATGCCTAAAGTTACTACAGTAAAAATTGCATTTTAAAAAACTATTTTATACTTTTCTAAGTATGTGTCATATGGATTGTCACTTTAAAAATATATGTATGTTTCTTAGTAATCCTGCTCTTATTACAGAATACATGCACTACGACAGTCACAATTCAGGAACTGATTCACCTGAATAATTAACCTTTTACTCTAGCAGTATGCAAGTACAAGATGTATACCTTTCATTCAATTTAAAGTAAGGCAAGTATAGAAATCACCTTCATAAAATGTAATGCAATACCCAATTGTTTTCTCTACGTCACGTAATAGTGTCAGTAGCTGGACTGTGTAGTAACCTGTATTCACACTCACCTGACGTTCTGAAATAATTCTGAAAAATTAGTGGTGAATAATAATGAATGGAAACTTTTATGTTAATATACAGAGAGTCCTAACTTTATCCTTTATTGTGCAATGTTTGCATTTTTGCACGTGGGAGATTTTAAAAGTCACCCTGTGATTTTTATAGTGCAACCGTATGCTAGATAAAGATATTTAAGCTGTCAGTATAAACTGCTTCTGTTTTCATTTTGCATTTAATTTCAATGCCAGACTCAAGGCATAAATTTTTCATCACCTGCAATGCTATGAATAAAAGATTAAAAAAAGAACTGAGAAGAAATTCTAACACATGCGGTGCATGCAGCACATTGTGCAGACACACTGTGCATAACTAGATGTTTAATTTCCACCACTTTTTCCTACGTCAGGAACACTATTATTTGGGTTCATACATCATGCAGCTAATTTCCAACATTTCAACTCTGTGGAATTCAAATTTATCTAGCTCTGGACAATAATCCATTCAACACTCTTAAATCTGGAGTTGATACACATACTGGTAAATTCACATAGTACTTTCTTAACATTAAATAGAATATGTCTCTTGCCATCTAGTGTTGGCAAGTTAAGTACTATTAAAATATTTCAATAGCACATATTCTTGCCTTACTTCTTGAACTAGCAAATGAATTACTCTTTTCCTAAGTTCAAAGAAGTAAGAATTACTAAAAATTTCCAAGCTAATTTCAATTCCTCATTAAGACCCACTTCATATTTTAAGCCGAAGGATGTGATCAATCCCAAGAGGTGAAGTTATGGGCTCACTCTGAC
The DNA here is from genome assembly GCF_000690835.1 of Fulmarus glacialis. Lineage (NCBI taxonomy): Eukaryota > Metazoa > Chordata > Aves > Procellariiformes > Procellariidae > Fulmarus > Fulmarus glacialis. The sequence continues at coordinate 62,962 of NW_009189639.1, forward strand.
AGAATTTTTTATTTAGCACTTAAGAGTGTTTTTAGTAGCACTATGCATCTTAATTTTTACTTTATTAACACTCAGAGGGCCTTGGATGAAATTCTGTTTATCTCTTTCCAACAGCCTCTGCAGGATAAAGAAATGTGCTGTGGAATTCACCTTTTTTAGCATTAATGGTAGCCTTTTATTTATCAGAAAATATTTGAGATTCATAGTTTGATTTTTGCCTAGCAGCAAACTCTCAGGTACACCATGTGTTCAGTCCAGTCAAAAGTAAAAATATTTTTTACTTTTCCACAATCTCTGAAAATGTACATCTGTATATTAATCTCCAAACACTGAAATTAATTTAAGGGAAAAAAAATGACACCATACAATACTTAATTTGAATATAATAATCTGTCAAAATGTTTCGTAAAAACTTTGGAAAATAACTTCAAACAATGGTTCGTAGTGCTTTAGCATCAAGAAGCACTGAAACATCTGTGCAAAGGCAATATGGTACTATTCCAGCCCCTGTCCTTTTCAGACTGGTGTGAGCGCTTTCAGTTGGAAAGGTACACTTAATGGATTGTAGCTGGATTAATGTGATTTATGTCTGCCAGGACTGGTACGGTGGAAATACAGCATTTTACTGGTTGCTTCTTTGACTTGTAGCAAAGCTGGTGCAAGTCACCACTACTGAAAAACTTTCAGAAGGGCTGTGTATAAGTTGTCATAAACCATTTCTAATGCTTCTACTAAGAGTTCAAGCAGATAAAAAAAGGTAGAATATGAATATTGAACTATTCTCACATCCATTGAAAGGTTGTACATTTGTAATGGACTGTGGCATACTGGTGGAGCTGTGTGACATCTGCACTCATGACACTCATTTGCGCTCATTCTTTATTTTCTCTACACAAACAAAATTACTTTCAGCATTTCAAGCTGGCAAGGCACAAAAGCAAAATTACATATTTATTTTTAATGAAGCAACACCGATGTCAGCGATGTAGTTACTGGCAATTCGCTCCTCTGATTCTGGCATCAGCTCTGCAAGGTGCTAAGTACTTTAGCCTTGATCCAGCAGAGACTTTTACTTTACTTCCTTAGCTTTACTTCATACTGGACGAGAGACCATCACTTTTGAGGATCTGAGCTCTCTTTTAATCAAATTTAACAAATTATAGTCTGCAGTGACCTTACCACACGAATCAGCAGGCGATGGCCAAATGTGAAAATGTGGTCACTGGCATAGCCGTTTGAATTTGGCAAGTTCCACACATTTTGCCTATTTCGATTTAATTTGTGAAGACAAGAAGATACGCAGTTACGTTACAATCTCATTTTATAACTCTGTCAAAGTGTATGAGTAACCTGGGCATGGTAACTGTGAGCTTATACATATATAAACAGAAATACAAACATGCAAACACAGAAGTGTTGTGCTTTAAACACCCTTAGGGGTGTAGGTTTCAAGGAATGAAAGTTACAGTGGAAACAAGTACAAGAAAATACAATAATCTATCCTGTAAAGAATATCTAGAATAATCTCTAGTTCTTTACACCACTGTTTTAAATCAACAATTAATTTGAAAATTAATTGGCAGTTAGAAGCTAATACACTTTTTTCCATGCCACATCCTTAGAAAAGCAACTTCAACGTATACTTTTGGACTGTAGGTTCTTTCCTAAATTCACAGAACAGATCGGAATTCAGAAATGGGAGGTGGAAGAGGAAGAAGGCATTGTAAAACTTTTATGAAAAGGGATGTGAGCAGTCAAAGAAAACAGACCATTAGACTCAAGGCACTTTCTGTTTCTAATCATTTTTCCATCACCCAGACATTTTTTCCCCAAAACAAAAAAGTGCGGTGTGACTTTTATAGCTGTATCTATGGATGAAGTCACTACGGGTAGTCTTGTACGCAATGCGACCACCCTCAAACTGAACGTGTAGCCAACCGAATACAACAGACAACATGCTCCTTCTCTGGATTCAGCTATCAACACCACGTTCAGAATATGAAGCCCACCCAGTTTAAAACAAACGGTAATGAGCTATTGATGATTTTCCACCACATGCTGTGGCAGTTTGTCTTCTCTTGCAAAGGATGTTGAGAAAATGGACCATGGCATCTGCTCCCGTGATGACCGCTACCCTGCACCTTTCACGTTGCTTTAATCGCTTTAAGGTGTTACTTACAACTCATACACATGAAATAAATACAGCCACCCGGCTCCTTTTATAAGATAGAGTGACGTAAAAGTTTGCTTTACTCTCCTGTTTGCCTGGGGAGGTTATTTTAATGTTGCTTAAACAACATTCAGTTCTGAATTTTCTAAATATGAAATTGGGGAGGTTGGAAATGTTAGCCATCTTCTGAGTACTGCTGTGTAAGGGTTCATTTTAGATTAAGATACTACAGATTTATCTGTTTATAACTTTAGAAAGATATTGAATATTGGTGTGCAAATAATTACACATTATCATTTAATTACAGCACAAGCATTTAATTCTAGAACTGCACAATATAATAAATCCACAGACAGTGCTTTACTGTATTCATACACATATTACATCAGCTGGGGACTCATTTTAAAACAACTGGTGAAGATCTGCCTTAAAGTTTCTAGGCTAAGTGGGATGAATTTAGGAACTAATCTGTGATCTCATTGTGAAGTAGAGCCACAGAGCTTCGCGGCTTCTGTCATTTTGAAATGAACGCTTACAGTGCACTCCTTTAGTTTACATTGCTTTTTAGTTTTTACTTAGCAGAAGTTCAGGAGACTTCTAAGTTTTTGAGTCTAGGAGTGATTTCAGCAAAACAACAATTCCATTTCTAAAGCTCCACCCTATCTTATTGCTAAGTTTTACTTTAAACCACTATATAGTGATAGTTTATCATACATTTTAATATATAATTAATACTAATTTAAATTGATAATATAAACGTGCAACATGAAGTGCTAAGAAGTTGACAAAAATTATTTTTCAGTGTTTAGAATCTTCTTGCCTACCTAAAACTCAGAGATTTTCTTCCTTTCATAATACACTGTAATATGGTTACAAGTGCATTGAAATTCATCTTGTTAGAATGGTAGTAATATATCCCACCAGGACTACTGTTCCTAGTAGCAATTTAAAATAATTATTGTGAGACTTGATGCTAGACATCAGGTTTGCAATAGAATTACAATGAGGGAAGTGTATTAGAGACAAAACATTGCTGGAAGAAAACTTCATAATGGCGCAATTTGGAACTAAGCCTCAATTTTACAGTAATAGATTCTCTTTATGATGGCACAAAGGAGTAAATGCACTTAGCAAATTTAAATCTATTATTAATCACACTTTGTGGATTGCAGTGCAGAAAGGAGAAAAGAAATTAGCTTTTTAAGTATGTTTCTTACAGTATGTTCTACTATGAAGAACATTTTACAAAAATCTCCTTGTTACAGCTCAGAAATACAGCAAGTCTTCATAACTGCAGAAAGTTAGAGAGGTTCAAAATCTTTCTAAAATAGTTTTGCATGTCTTCATTTCAGATTAGAAGTTACTCAAGACGGTGTATTCTACATCATCAAAACACTTTCACTTGTAGAAACAAAATATCCAACAAGAAAGATGAAATAAATTTGATATTCATGTTTGCTTACTCTAATCACTCTTGTTAAATCGAGGGAGATATTTATACTATCCTTGCATTACTTATGTCACAGTTATAGCAAAGCAAAGTATACACATTTAAGTATCTAAAGACTGGTTCAGTTTCACAGACCACTGGATGCTTTCAAAAAGATATTTCAAAGAAAATAAAAGAAAGTAACCCAATATGGATTTTAGGAAGTTGTCATACAGCAGTGGAAAATTATAAAACATTTCTTATGCCATCACTGTGAAAAACTCTAATTTTTATAGCCTACATCGTAATTTTACATCTAACTTAAAAATAACACATACATTCGGTGCCTCTTTTATTTCATGAATCATATTTTTAATAAAAATTGATGTATCAATATATTAGACTGGCAGATGCAGGGTTGGGTTTTTTTTCTATCACTGATCCTTTCAATAAACAGAAGTCTGGCATAGACAGTTCAGATGAAAATAAAACTTCTAATTCCAGCATAAAGCAATGTGATACAGATACCTACTGAAACACTAGCATATGAAAGCAAATAGTCACTGTAAATGTTTGTTTTAAACAATAAATTTGGAGTTAATTGGACATTTATTTTATGGTTAATAAATAAACATTTAAAAATAAACATTTATTATGTTTAACAAATTTGTATCTATTATCTTTGAGAGGGAGATTAAATTTATATTCACTTACATTTTACCTTGACCATTTCAACTGTGTCTAAAATTATCGATAGGCAGAGTATCTTCTGGTATTAACTGTTTCAGTTCTGTGCATGCCCCAGCCATCGCCAGACAATAAATGCATGCCCACATGGCAGCTTGCAAAGAATAGAGAGTTTCCAAAGCTATTTTTAGATGAACTAACTTGAATACCAGAAGCACTCTACTCTCAGCAGCACAAGCTTCATGTGGGCTAATTTAGTCTGCTTCAGCAAGGAAAATTAGCCTGTGGGGAGCTCCAGACTGCTTAAGTTTCTGGTACCTATGGTACCTCATTTATAATATCCCTATACTATTTTTGCTATCTTGCAGTCTGTAGCATAGACACGTCTGGAGAAAGACACTCAGTGGGTCTATGAGACAAAAATCAAGAAATGGTTCCATGTCAATGGCTTAATGTGAACGAACACACATTGCCCCATACTTCTCCCATCATTTTCCTGGGGATGCTGCACATTTATTGAACCAGATGATCATAATAAGGCCTGCAGAATATTACGTGCTATAACATCATGAACCAAAAGTTCAATTAGTCAAAACAGCTTTCTAAAAGAGAAGAGCTGAAGACAAGCAAGTCCATTTTTCTCCCCACTTCCACCTGCAGAAGAAGACATTGCTTAAAGGAAATAGGGGACGATGGAACTACCTGATCTTTACCCATTACCTAGAGGAGGTGGTATAGCATTACTTGCTTCAATAATTATTTGTCAAGTCTCAAGACAGTACATTCTACCAAAGTGAAGAAAAACAATTTTCATTTTTCTTAGAAGTAAAATTTTAAACTAACAGGAAAATGTGACTCATGCACATCCGCAGACTTAAAAGCAATCATACAAGCAGAAGGAGAAAAAAAATCATAAATTAACATTATCTTCAGATAAAGTCACTTTGTGGGGTCTGATTCAAATTGTGAATGTTTTTTATTGTCCTTATGCCTTTTCAGAGCCCAACTTAGTTTAAAACAAACTACACAGCCAAAATTATTTGGGGATGTTAGAAATTCCAAAAGTTATCTCTTCACTATCTTTTCCTTTTTTATGCCAGCATGTCAATGTCAAAACATCATTTTCTTACCAAAAACAAACACTTCCTATAAATATCCATTTAGCATTCCTAAAAAAACAACTGAAAATTTCTTAAACCCTCACAAATGGCCAGAACTACACACACTAATTCCTCATGATGGTGAGATAAAATATATCTGACAGAACTTGTTCAAAAAGCCTCATAGTACTGTGTGAGTCAGTAAAAACCATTCCATCTTTCTATTCTCAGGGATTCCAACAAGAATATTGCCATAATCCTATTTATTGTCTTTGCCTGGTCCATACAGTCATTAGTACAGTTTACAGCATAGGCAATGACAATGTATGTGTGTAATTATAAGGCCATGCCTTATGGCTACTAGATAGAAAATAAGAAGGTCTGCAGTCTTGCAATAGTCTTCACATCATTAAAAAGTCCAGCCCCAAAGCACCCTTAAAAAATGCAGAGTTGACCACAGCTGGTGCATGATGTTTTAAAGTCTGCCTGTAGTCAAGGATTACACCCATGCTGTGTGTCACACTGACACCATGAAGCATCTCTTCATCAAAGGCATCAAAGAATGGCATTTCTCACAGACTTTCATTCTCTTCTCCTCTGAAATATTCTGCCTAATGATCAGAGGTCACCAAACTAAAATACTTAGTAGAGAGAAAACAAAAGCCTGCCAGTTTCTCAGGATAATTTATGAATTACATAAAGTTATGCTACAGAACAAGAAAAACAGAAAATAAAATATATTGCAGTAGCAGTTCTCAAGATTGATGAAAACAATTCTGATAGTATGCAACTTTAAAGCTCAACAGCACAATCTTGAATAATGCAGCAGAAAAATGTTCCCATAGTGTTCACCTGACAAAATCTACTAAAACATGAGTACATCCTTAGAAGACCATCTTACACAAGTTCAAGACTACCAGTGCAATCATACACTTTTAGGAGGCTTTTCTGAAATTTCATTTTTTGTCTTTTGACACTGTATTGTTTTCAAAACAAGCAAATCAGAATTATTTGTATTTATACAAAAGCTAGTCCAGGATAGGAGTAGTTGCTCTGACTGTATCTTCTAGACGAGATACATGGCCATCCACAATGTGTAAAAGGAAAAAGTTTAAGTTAAATCTGGTTTAATAATTTATGTAAGCTTAGCATCTGTTGGTTCCAATTGAAATCTCCAACACTGGTTCAACAACAGCAGAAATTTCGTTTCCATAATTAAATAATCTTGGGGCAAGTCCGAATTATGTGAAGCAGAGAACCCCACAGAGTAATTTCTGCAACATATGTCAGAGGTATTAGACTCTATATCGCTTAGACAAAGGGGTATAATACATGCAGATTATTAATTTCTAATTGGACTAAGAGCAGGACATTTTTTGTCTCACATTATCATAGTTTCCAATTCTTAATGTAAAAGTGCATCTGTCTATTTCCCGCAGCACCATGAACCAGTGTGTAAGACAGGACAAGGAGCTCTGTCACACTGAGTAATGCTCCTATATATATGAAAGTTCTAAGCATCAAAACCAGACACTAAAATTAGTTTGACTTTCAGGTGAAACAGAGTGTAAAGCTTGCTTAAACAAGTTTCGTATTTGCAAGCTTGCAATGAGGGAAGATTAGTTTTGCCCCTAAACGAACAAGAGTGAAGAATGGATCCATGGAGAATTACTGGCTACCTATTCAATATTAGCAGACAACTTCATTTCTGAAGTTAAAAAAGATGTAGATTGCAAAATAATTCATCCAAAACTTTGCAGGCCAGTAACAGTTGTAACTGCAGGAGCAGTAACAGTTGTAAATGCAGGTTATTTTACCATCCTGAATCCATGAATGAAAAGGCACACAATGACTCCAACTGGCAATCAGTTTAAAACTTTAAAAGGGAAATCAGTGAGTAGTTACCGTGAAGCTCAAGATTGTAAGACAACTGACACGAATAGACTAGTAAAATTTCAAAACAATAAATATTGCATGAAAAAACCAGCTATAATTGAAAAAAGCATATAAACTAAATATTCTACACAGGACTATTGTGCTGTGGGTTTAAATGAACGACTGTCTTTATACCCAGAAAGATGCTTCCCCTAAAATCAGATTGTCCTTCAGCATCTCCCTTCAATGACGCAAAAAACCACATCATACTAGCTTTTGCTGAACACGGGCTCTTTGCCATGGTGGATCACTAGCCTCTTCCCTTCGGACAGTCAAAAAAAATTCTAAAATATTCCTGTTATGTGTTCTAGCATCTTTTAAGATATATAACTTGTACATAACAACACCCCTAAATATATTCACTGTATTCCTCCTATTCCCATCCTCAGCACTGTGATCTGCTTATTCTTCTCCAGCGTCTTTCCCACCTCTGCTGCCATGACTATCCTCTCACGTGCCCCTTCTACTACTGAATGCTCTTCTCTGGTATCTTTAGCCTGTAGCTGTAACATCTTGTCTCTTCATGTCTTCCCCTTCTTTCTTTCACAGCTGCACCTCTAATTTCAAACTTTATTACTCCCAATATCATTCCTCTGTTCCTCCTCTCAGTCCTAGTACTAAGTTTTGACCGCTGCCTTTTGTGTTTTTCTCTCCAATTGTCCCTTTACTACCTCCTCCTGAATATCATGTTATTATCTTGGAATTTAGGTAAAAAATCTTTCTATTCCCGCTAAGAAATCTCTGTCCATTTTCGAACCCACCGTTCTGTCAGCTGGGTGACTACCCAGCTTCATTACCCCAGCATCCTCTAAATAATTCTTGTTATTTCACTGTTTTTCATCCAGTCTGTTACTTGTTCCTGACATATGACATTTATATCATCACCAAATCTTTCTTTTTCATGTCCATGACTGAAAAAAAGTACAAGTTTTAGTACACGTCTCACTGTAAGAGCACTCTCTCATGCAGCAATGCGCCCACAGTGCCACTTTCTTGTGCAGACAAGGATAAACCTTTTTTACTCCAATGGCCCTTTCCAAATTACTGTGTTACTGGTTCTCCTAACCCTCAGGGTAAAGTCTTTCTACTTCACTCTCTCTCAGGTTTGAGTCCACAAAACGGTGCCTCCTTCCATCCAGCTACCCTTCTTTAATCCTAAGTCATGTGCTATTAAGATGCATATCAACATTTTAATAACATCAGTAGTGCGTTAACCTCTCGGCTAATCCCTTTCTTATCATGTGAGTAAGAAAGCCACATATAAGCCCTTTTAATGCTTTTTAAAATGCTTTTAAAAACTACATTATTTGTAGGGCATTTTCTGAATTTGACTGTAAGCACCAAGACAGAGACAGTTTTTCAGAAGCATGGTCTGTTCTTGTCTGTAAAGTGCCATGTTCCTGTCTGTTACTCTATAAATAAGCAGTAAGATAGAAATAAGAACAACAAAAGAAGTCAAACGTCAGGTGATTACAACTGAAGAAGAAGGAAGCAATGTTCTATGGGATAAAACTTCAGAATACATCTACTTCTACAGATACTGCAGTAAGAGACTTTTGGAGGGATGCTGAGAATCCAGGTTAGCTGGGATATCGGCTCAGCCTACTTACAGAAACCAAACACATTTGGTCTTGACTGCAGCTGTCTGAAGAAAGATAGATCGTCTAATGATTGAAATTCAAACCTAAATGGGAAAAACTTAGTATTGGAACGATGTTGCTGACTGCCTGGCCAGAAGTGGTGACACTGCCTGTGATATGCCGAGGGAGAGCAGACAGCAAGGATGCTGTGCTAATGGGAGATTCATGCTACTCTCTCACCGTGTGGATTGGAAAAATATCACACTGTGACCTGAAGATATGACTAAATTTGTAGACATGGTCAGCAATTGATTGATGGAGCAGTCTGTTTAGCAGCCCATGAGAAAAGAACCAACCTTTGACTTGGTTTTGAGCAGAACAACAGACTTGATTTGAAATGTTATTGTCAAAAATCCACTGTGTAACAGCAGCTACAATGCACTGGAATTCAACCTTCTTGGACAAACCCCCAAAATACTGTGGAATAGTGCCTCACCTCAAAAAGCTGTGCTCAACTTGAGCAACGCTGTAGCTCTGCTACTTACGAAGATGGAAAGCTTTATATCCCCGAGAGAGGCAGTTGGGAGAGTTGCAGGCACTGCAGGCACTGCAAAGACAAGGGGCACCTTGTTGGAGGCAGAAAGCAAACGGTCACTTCAGAGAACAGGTATGGCAAGAAGAACTTAAAATAATTAGACAGGAGGGGAAAGGAAGTTATCGAAAGCAAGATGGTATCATTCTGAAAGTTGAAAATAGAGAGTATCATAAACTGTGGTAGGTTAGTTATAAAACCACAGTAAGACAGTCCAGAAGAGAGTTTGAGTAACAACCCACACAAGGCATGAAAAGCTTACAAAACAATAATGTGTTTTCAAACACATCAAAAGCGGGAATTCTGCTTGAATGTTCAGACAGCTGGAAGACCATCATTGTGCAAGTGTCACAGGTTTTTTGCTGGGGTGTTTTGTTTTTTTTTTTTCTTCTGAATAAACTGTGGAAAACTTGAGAAGGTTCCTACACTTGAAGCTTTCTTAATAAAGATCTCAGCAGAAAATCTATCTCAAATTGAATGTCAGTAGAAAACATTATGTGACAAATAAAGGAAAAAAAAAAAAGGTAAGTAGCAAATTGCCAGGACCAAACAGTATTCACATTATAGTTTCAAACGAACTCAGGAATGTAATAGCTGGACTATTAATTGTAGTGTGCAATCTACCACTTAAAACCACTTAATTAAGGACTGGAACGTGGTAAATGTGCCACCCATTTTTGAAATGTGTTCCTGGGAGTATCTGCAAACAGGTAAGCCTCAAGAGTGCACCAGGCCAGTTAGTGCATGCTAAAATAAAGAACAGAACTTGTGTACAGATAGATAAATTGCTATACCAGGTAAGAGTCAGCCCACGCCTGGTAAAGGGAAGTCATGTGTATCAACAATCCAGTTTGTAAAGGAGATCTGTTCAATATAGTCTGCCTGGGCTTTCAGAAGCTTCTGACAAAGTCTTTCACCAAAGCCTTGTAAAGAAACTAAGCACATGGTGGAAAAGAAAGGGTCGCGGCATGGATAAATCTGGTTAAAACACAGAAGACATGTAAAGGATGGATGGTCAGTTTGCATGGTGCATGCCAGAGAATCTCCACAAGGACCCACGCTGTTTAACTTACTCATAAATGACGAGAAAAGGGTGAGTGAACTGTGAGATGACAAAGTTTGCTGATGATGCAACACACTTACAAGTGATAAAGTAAAGAACTGATGGTGCAAACATCAAGAAAGCCCTTACGGCTCTGAACTACCGGGTGTTAAGAGGGTAAATGAAATTCAGCGAAGACAAATGTGAAGTGATGTACAAGAGAATCTCAATCCTAACTGTACTGGTAAAGTGATGGGCTCTGAGCTGATTATTACCAACCATGCATAAGATCTTGAGGTCTTAAATAGTTCTGGGACTATGTAAGTTCAATAATGAGTAGAAATGGGGCGGGGGAAGCAGCCTTGGGATTTATGTACTTAGATTTAGCAGGAAAATAAGAAGAGTATCACACTATGCAATGGATATAAATCCATGGCTTGCTTACATGTTGAACACCATATGCATTTCTGGTTCCACCATCCCTCTATCTTAAAAAAAAAAAACCAAGGATACAGTAGAACTGAATAAGGTACAAAAATAGGTGGGATTAGTTCGGGCTGGAAAAGATGGCAGACCAGGATATAAAAGAAGCCCATAAAACCTAGAGCAGCATGGAATTAGAGACAAAGAATCCACTTTACACCATCTCTTCCAAAGTAGGAGCTGGTGTGCCTCAAGCCACTGAGAACAGCAGCAGGTTAAAGCCAAGCAAGAGGGGTTTTTTCATGCAACATGCAGTGAAGTTATACATTGCTATGGATGCTTAAAGTTTATGTGGATTCAAGTGGAGAATGGACAAATTCATGGAAGAGAAATCCTTCATTACGTATGAAATATAAAGACACCTCCTCTGTTTGAAGGAAGCCTTGAGCCAAAAGTTGTTGGAAACTCAGTGAATATCCTGGGATATTTTGATATTTCAATTGGCTTTCAAAAAGCATGGTATACCTGAACGTTTTTCATTGTAGTAATGACAGACGAAGTTGAAAAAACAGAGTTTTCAAGAAGTCTGTTCATTGAGTAAACTGTAAATGAGAGACTTTATGTCCTCAGTTTTCACAGTAGAAATGTGTCACTAACTATGTTATGCAATATTCAGGATGGCGTCTACTAATGTCTTCTTTATTTTAATACACGGAGAGGTGTTCGTACCATCTACTTCGGCTGCTTTAGGCATCTTATTTAGATTGAGTCAGAATACCTAAAATTAGTGCTACCTACATATAAAAGAGCCGAAGTAAGTGCTTCCAGATGGACCCAAATTAAATGCATAAAGACAGAATCCATAAGTATTCCCTCCAGTGTTACTTCTACTTTACCTGGTATTTGCTACCTATTAATATGGTCAGAGAGAAGCAAAAAAATTTGAATGCTTCCCACATATATACCTACTCAATTATTAAGAAAAGAATTCTTACAATCCAGTATCGGCATTTTTTAATGCCTTCTGTTGACATTTCCATTACAGATCTATCTCAAGGCTAAACCGATTCTGACAATGGCATTTTATGAGAGAAATAAATTGCACTTTTGTAATTCTTTCACTTCCAATATATTTCCTCATAAGCTAACTAAATTAGCAGAGTACTTAAAACATCAGTTTAAACAAAATCTTTACCTCAAAAAACACAAACCAAATCCCACCTTCTATATAGTCTTTTCTTTTTCAGTAACTTCACAAATAGAATAATCTGCACCCTTCAGGTTGTTCTGAGGCACATCAATAGCATCATTTACATGACATGTATCACATGAAATTACAGAAATGATGCTCCACTTGGCATCTGCCACAATTTTAGCTTAAAACAAAGTGCAGCTTCTCCCACATAGCACCCTGATTAAACAAATTAACTATGGCGCTGACTGCAAATGTACACACTAGAGTGTAAAAAATGAACAGATACAATGGCCAAGTCTGTATTTAATTTTAATTAAATTTCATTCTGTAGCTCAATTAATCCACAACTCCAAATGTCAGCAGGACCTAGGCAAATGGAATGACATCTGCTGCACTGCACACTGACTATAAAACCTTCACTGCATGCTAGAGCTCTGGAAATGTACCAGAAAAAAAATATGAAATGTTCTTATTAAACACATATCAATGTATAGAAGTCTAATTTCAACAGAACAAAGGAAAGATAATTGAAAGAAAACTTGGGAAAGTTTATTTCACAACTCTGGCTGATAATACTGTCTATCTAGAACTGAATACAGTGGTGTTCATTGATAATCATTTATTTACAATGTAATTCTCTTATTTTAAAGTGATTTACTAAGAGAGATCTTGAAGCAATACTGTGTGACTAAAAAAAATTATATCATAACATTTTGTATTTTTATTACTGTAACTATCTATCTGCATAGAAGTATTATCCAGAAGCTTCTGCTTATGCTTGAGAGCTGTAGGAAGACATTATTTCTGTCACAGAGAAACTGATGCACAGTTTTAACGGCATTAAGGTATTTCAATGGTAATCTGACATCTAAATATGTTTACAGTGCCAGCCATATGACAGGTGGATTAGAAGGGGAGTTGAGGAATTTGAGTAAGGGAAAAAGAAGACACTGACAGTGAAAATAAGTTCACAGACTTTCTGAATCACGTCACCATACTGATATCCGTGTTAGTCTTTCATTTCTTTTTATTGCTCTTTTTTATTCTAAAAGAATGGCCCCATCTAAGCCATCATTTTTGATTGACTTTTATTACAAATGACAGACAAAGCAGGTACGGATGAGGGAGCTGGGGACAAGGCCTGCGCATCTGAGATTAGGAAGAGGTTTCCGCAATAATGGTTGTGAGGTAAACAACCGATTTTTAATAAAACATTACTACCCATTTCAATGGACCTTATTTAAAATACACAACCAAGGCGAAAAGCAAAAATGAAGTGAAAAGCCTGTGTGCATTTCACAGTACTTTATGCATAAAAATGTATTAAGATGTCTCAATTTTCCAAATACTGTCCATAGCTTCATTCAAAAAATATGAAATAACGCTGAGCATAATAATGGCTGCTCTGTCGTAAGATCTTGCTTCTGCAAATACTTGAGTTAGTCGTATACTGTGTTTACAGGACAGAGGCTGACATTTATTTTTCAATTTAATGATCTCTATAATTGTTTCCTGCCCCTATTGATAACCAAGTCATTGAACATGCTAAAAGTGAAATAGAAGCTTCCATGTTTTTCCTTAAAAAAATATCACTGCAAGTCCTTCCAGCACTATTAACTGTGTTTTGTGTGCAGCTCTTGCATATTTTGGATGGTTGCAAAATTATCAACTGAAGCAAGGAATATACAAAATCAGGTACTGAAAATTGAACTTTATTCTTCAAACACCTATTTTTATTCAGGTGTGTAGATTAAATGACTTTAATCAAAGTACTAACCTGTAATAAGAATAAAAATTAAAAAAGAATATACAGACAGTTTCCAGGACTAAATTTCTATCAGAGAATCCAATTATTTCTATTCCTTTTTCCACCATGAATTTTGAGCTTATTTTATGCCAAATACATTCAAGAGATATATTTAAATTTTAATCATTGCACTAAACAAATCTAAATATGATTATACTAAATTATGGTGATTACAATTATATAATTAACTAAAGTACTCTCTAAAATTCTTTAATTCATTTTTTCTTTCCTTTAACATTGCTTTCTCAGAGATTGCTCTCATGTTTAAAGAAAACATTTCCCTCAAATATGAACCTGTTTTAGAGGCAGCTGTATCTATTGATATCGTTCAACTTTTCAACAACAAATTTAGGATCTCCATCTAACAGAATAGCTTAGAATGGCCTAACATTTTCAAACAACAGCTTCACAGCATTTTATGTATATATTAACAATAAAAGATTGTATTTTTATACAGACTAGATGCAAGGGTAATATCTCCAAACATCTTAAATAAATATCTTAGAAATAAATTATTAATACATACTTAAACATAAAAAATACATTCTTAAAACTATAAATCTATGTAAAGTATTTAACTGCAAGTATTTTATCCTTAAGGTTACATGAAGACATAATTATCAGTTCATAGTTTCCTCTATGGTATTCAAAAGACATGCATCCCAACACCATTGAAGTCAAGGGCAAAACAGCTACTCATGTCAATGATGTTAAGATTTGACCCCAGATCCCGCAAGTTTAACTTCCAGATCTGTATCACTGTAATTCTATAGTCTGTAAATCTACACCCTCTTCTCCACTGACAATGTGACAGACAATGGTGCTTTGATTATTGAACTAATCACGCTGATTTTTTTTAGAAGGAAAATACCTGACTTCATGTAATGATCATAGGGCACACATCTGAGCCTGAGAAAAGTACCAGCTTTTAGGTAGAGCATGGCAGAAGAGTCCAAGAAAGGATCTCACTGACACCGATTTGGCAAGTGAAGATATACATTTTGTTATGCAATTGTTTATTCTGTAATTTTCTTTCCATTGTGGCTTTCCTGTCATACTCCAGTCAATTTTACCCTTAGAATTAAATTTTTTCTTTTTAATTTTTTAGAGTATGGTTTTCCATTCTTTCTTTTTTCAGGGCTTTCTTTTAATCTTTTGACTTCTTGCTTCTAATAATATCTACAACCATCTCTTTTCAAAGTTCTACTTCAAAATTGACTTAGTCACTTTGGAAGCTTTTTGTTAGTGCTCTCAAAAAATCATTCCATTGTTAGGAAAATTGCTAGGAAAATTTCATCTGTAAATTTAAAAGATGTGAAATTTTCTAGAGGTCCTGTTCATAACTCAGAATTAGGAAAGCTTACTGAAAACAAAAGAACACAAGTGTAATAAAAATACAGATGTTTACCCAAGAATAGCTAACACCATAAAATAATATGAAAATACAGTGATGCAAATGAAGCAACTCGTGAATTTCTGGCTTTGAAACAGCAATCTGAAGTGAAACATGCACATTGACCAGGTGAAAAGATAACATATAGTCTTGCCCAATACCACAAAAATGTGAAAAAGGGTCAGCTGCAGTAACCTGAAATGCCTTAACCACCTATCTCCCATTTTCTTCCCAAGAAAGGCCAGGTGCCTACTACTCATTTCCCTGAATATCTAGAACTCCCCCAGCTTGAGCACCTTAGTGTCACTGCATGCTTGCAACCAGCTGGGATCCAACCCCCCCATATTTATATGTCTAATTATATCTATCCATATCTAAACACTGCCTTCTATAAAAAAATAATGCTCAGGAATACTGAGTTTACGGTGCTCAGTATGTTTCCCAAACCGAAAATCAATATTCATGCACAAAATAAGTGCATTACTGGAACAGCAGCTAAGATAGTCAACAAAATACTTTCATTTTTACCTTGTGTCACTACATTGCACTATACATAAATAAAGGTTCAGTTATTCAACCTCCTCTATGACAGTCAACAAGATTGCTGATTAGTAGTACTATGTACCAAGTATACACTTCAAATGTGTGCCTAGTTGTTCTCTTACCTAGGTATGAAAATTGCAAGCCATCAGAGTGACAGAAAAACCTGGATGATATCCATCCACATTGCTCCAGCCACCAGCAGTCACGAAGGAAGAACCTATTAAAGGCTACAAGAACTGCAGTGTCTATTCAAGCGAATACTCCCAGAGCTTCTACTTTTGATATCCAAAAAGCTGCTCCACCACATCCCCTGCTGCTGGTGTCACTGTAAAATTTCAGGTAATGAGGTAAGGGGCACACTTGGGTTCTTTATATGCCAAGATGAGGAAAATTAATTTTAATGCTAAAAAGATGGGAGTACTGGTACAGACGGCCACTAAACACTTCCAGCTGCTCTACAGTACTGGAATCTGGAAGGGGAATCCTGTTATAAACAAAACAAGTACAGAATAGTCTTTTATATTCCATTACTGCAAAAGGGGCATGGGGTATGGGATAAAGAGGGGTATAGGAAAAATAAAATACAAATGAAAGCGAGATATTTCTCTGTGGTAGCCGCAACAAATATAATTGCTCAGGGGAAAAAAAAAGGTGAAATAAAAATGTTTATGGAAAGAAGTGTGGTAGAAGTTGATCATCATCATCATACACTGTGCTATCAAGGTCAATCCCCAAAAGAGTTTTCTGTTCTTACAGTATAGTTCTACTTCCTAGTTCATAGCTAATCAGAGAAGACTTAATTTGTGAACAAATACTAATGCTTAATTGTTCTTTTTGTTTATTCATTGACTGATATGTGTGGACAATGGAGCTCACTTAAAACTGGAAAGAAAACTTTTGAATTATATGTATACCTACTCTTGGTCTTTTGTCAACTTGCTTTTTTTTAATGATAGAAGAGAAAGATAGAGAACATGGATCTGGATGCTTATTTTTCCTTTGTAAATATTTTTCATGGATGCTTTATATTCTGATTTTACATTTTCAACAGCAAAAAGTTCTCTAAGGTTATTTTGAATGCAACATGTTTTATTATCAAACTTAGTAACAAACATTCCTGGGAGAGCTACTGCTTGCTATTATTTATATATGTACTACATGGTCATTTTTATTGATAGGGTGGACAATTTTGCTTTTAGCTCCTAGAATTCAATAATGATTTCAAAACTATTGTATCCCTTGAAAAACTTCAGAAAGACTGTGATATATACTAATTAATTCAAGCTTTAAAAATGAAAATAATGAAAATGCAAAGATCTTTTCACAAGTTTGCTGCTACCAATTTTTATAATGTTGCAAGGTAAATATTAAAAGCAAGTTCTTATAAAATATCCAATTCTCTACGGTTTTTTCATGTAAAAACCAATTAATCTCTAAAATAAAAAATAAACCAAATGTATTTCTCAATTACTAATACTAACAGTTGTGGACTTGTTAAAAGTCACCACATCTAGAATCTAAAAAGTACATATTAAAAAGCTTTAATTTGCCTGTTTTCCAATTTTAACATTATTATTAGTAATATTAGTAATACAATTGTAGCATCTAAAGTTTAGTAGGAAGGACATAAGTGTTTACAGAGTATGTAAAAAACCAGGTACAAATCTCAAGCCATGAAAGTAATCTAAACAAAATTTACAAGCACAGCTCATCTGTAAACTTTTCTCTGGTTAAAACTTCACTCTTCTGGATTTTTATTGTTTAGTTTTTTTTTTTTCTCCAGAATTTAAGGTAGAGGAGCAGTTTTGATTTTACTGTATAAGTCATGTTCTAAATCAACGAGCTGTGCGTATTTCTAGACAGACAATGGCACTACTACTAATCTGCCTGCCACTGACTGTCAAACTTCTGCCACTCTCCAGGGCGAAACTCACAAGGAATATCACAAACTGATGTGCAGATAGATAAAATGAACACCTAATTTTCAGTCTCAAACTCACCATGTAGCCACCATTATGCATTTTCTCAAACAGATTTTTACACTAAATGTACATGTTTTTTAAAAAAACATAAACCATTACAATACTGCATGTAAAACTGAACTAAGCTATTCATAATAGGTCAAAAATATATAACTCCCATTGACTCCACAAGTCACCAACTTCAGGATATTGCCTTATTACTATAAGACCTCTAAAAGGTCAAAACAAGCAGAAGGGAAAAATAATAAAGTTATATTTTACTACCTGTTTTCTTCCCTTCATAGGAACTGAACCCAAATAAACACTTGTCCAAATCACTCTGAACTGCATTAACAGTTTTCAGGAAGATGATAGCTCCAGTTTGAATAGCAAAAGCCTCACAGTCTGCCTAGCAACTCAGTCAACTTTGTTTTGGAGCTGTGAAATTTGTGAAGTTCTGTTATGGATTTTAAGCCTTAGCAGGCCACAGTGCCCTCAAATACTTCTAATTCTATAAACCCATTTTCCTAAGAAAGATTGTGCACTCTGACTGCAAAATGATAATCCCTTTGAGAACATGATGGACAGAGTGGCCACACAGGGGCATCTCCACCCAGAAAACCAAAACCACGCATATGAAATTTGCCAGATAAGACAGTAGATGGGGTGGGAGGGAACCTGGGTGGAGACAGTAAGTTTCACATCATACGGGACATGAGAAAAGCAGAACACACCAAGGGAAACCTCAACCAGAAATCATTGATGTAATGGCAAAGATGTAGCAGGTTTTATCACCAGACATTTGGAATCGACGTTCCATTCAGAAGTTTCAAAACCATAAATAAATTTTTCACAAATGTGATCAAATTATATTGATGCTACATTACCTTGAGTTTATTTGTGAACAGGTTTTCTTACTACTTTAATAGCTTTATTGATGTTATTTTCTTCCTTTTCTACCAGTAGACACAAAAGTTTACTCCTGTTTTAAAGCAGAATTACATTCTTCATTTGCCCAATCTCCATGTATTGCTGATTCTGATCATGTTACTCTTTTCTCCTCATCCAGAAATCATCTTGCTTTTTGGTTTGCAAGAAGAATATCAGATTCAAGTAAATTTTCACAGTGGAATTATATAAAAAGATGCAATTCAAAAGCAACACATTTAGTCTTTGGATAACAGATAACTTTTATGACAGCTGTCCTTCTTTAAATATGTGTGTGTATATATGCGTGTATGCATACATATATCATTTGAAGTCAGTAGAAAGCTATTTAAGAGTCATATACAATGTCTTAAAATAGTAGCAAAATGAGAGTGTAAAGCTGCACAGTAAAGGAGTCGACAGGATCATCAGTATGAAGGAAATTGAAACACCAATAGTATACGGGGCAGAGTGAACTGATGCCAGAAAAAGGCTTTAAATTCTGGTTGCCTCTATGGCTTCTATCAATGTTTCTCAGCTTTCATTTCTGCTGTTCACTTTGAGCCTTCTGCTCTGTTTTTAAGCAAGCCTATTATCATTACATCCGCGTAATTTTATAGCCTGGATCTCCTACATATGCTGGACCAGAGTTACTGATTTGTACTCATGGTAGATCA
The DNA here is from genome assembly GCF_000690835.1 of Fulmarus glacialis. Taxonomy (NCBI): domain Eukaryota; kingdom Metazoa; phylum Chordata; class Aves; order Procellariiformes; family Procellariidae; genus Fulmarus; species Fulmarus glacialis. The sequence continues at coordinate 82,423 of NW_009189639.1, forward strand.
CTATGCAGCTTATCCCTATAGGTGAATGTGAAGATGTCAAATGTTGTTGTGCCATATCGTTTTATTCACAAGAAATTACTTACTCGTACCTGACATAGTGTAACAACATTAATGGTGCAGTATCTACAGACTGCTAATAGAAATTAGTGCAGTATCTACAGACTGCTAGGAGAAATGAGTGCAGTATCTACAGACCGCTAATAGAAATTAATGCAGTATCTACAGACTGCTAGGAGAAATCAGTTGTACAGAGCTCAAACTGTAAGGGGAAGAATGAGGTGAACTTAATAAAACAATGCAAAAGCAAGGAATAAAGAAAAGATAGTCTGCACGCTAGCATTTTGGTCTCATATCACAGACTTTTAAAGTAAAATATTTCCTTCAACATGTTGGAGCTATAGCCTATACAAAAAAGCTGCCATATTAAGACCTCTGGTCCAGTTGTAGGAAACCTGTTTTCTATGAAGAAGGCAATGTAAAAGAATTTACGCAACAACCCATTTCTTATGCACAGGTTCTGAGGACAAAGAACTTCTTCCAAAAGCTCTGTGACCCCAATCCTGCTATCAAAGCTATGCAGGCAGACCTGTCCCATCCCCACATGGAATTTGTTGGGTTATGAGGACCCTACATGCACCTGTATTGGCCAATGTGAATCTGGCTAATAGATAAGAGTCCTCTCCAGTACAAAGGTTCATATACTGGATTATCATGCCTATTTTTTTCTGTTTCTTCTGAGTAGCTGTTTTTTAACATGAGAGAAAAAGTGCTAATAACATTTATTCTAAGCTTGAAACTGTTGGGTAACTATGCAGAGGAAGCACGAGAGATTGTAAAATGCTTATTACTCTTCTATGCAACTACAGTGACCTGAGAAGAAAATGTTTTGTGCAGAACAAGTAGCTTGCATTACAGAAGCTATCACTTGTCCTTATCCATAACTGTAATAATAAAAAATTATTCTGTCTCCAGAGGTGAATTATCTGAAGAATCTTTCAAACAAAACCAGATCCAAACAAAAGATTGGATACAATTAAATTCAAATGAGTAAGTCCATAATATGCTCCTTGAGTTGTGCTGGACATGCCACATGGCAGTCACATGCTCTTTTACGTCAGAAAGCAAGACCTGCTGGAAGACTTATTAAGGTCTTATTAGAACTACCACAAATTCTTCCTAAATAATCACTATTGAGGGTCGATTATACATCATACACTATCAATATGCCAACTTCTTGCTGAGCAATAACTGAAAAGTAAAAAACTTACTTTCTTAAAATTGTATTTTTTTACTACACTAAAAGCAAAATATACACAAATACAGACTACCTGAGGACTCTTTTAGAGATACAATTGTTTGTGGCATTACAGATAAAGACATCATCAAAACAAGTTCCCCTCAAAATAACTATAAAGCTATAATCTCAGCCTACGAAGATGAACCTTGAATTCAAGAACAAAAATACATTAGAATCATAAAAATTATGTAAGGAAAAATTGGTTCTGTTATAATTTGTATGTTCAATGTGACAAAGGATGTCTCAACTGTAAATATATAGATTTTATTAAAATAACAGAGTAAAATTAAGTAAATTCTTAAGTATTTTCAAACCTTGTTTATGTTATTAATAGCACCGTGAAATTAATACCATTAAACAGTGTATTTCATAAAACACATTTAAATGTCTGAGGTATAAAGGTTATTACTCATTTATACCTTATTAGATGCTTCCCTTTCTTCCATAGCACTGTTCATCTGGCTTACACTTCATGCTCAAGTCATGCAGATTGGAGCTGACTCTCAATTACACAAAGTCTTTCTCCAAAGATGACAGTCCAAATACAGTAGAGATAAAATACATCAAGGTTTAAAATAGGTCCGTTCAGCCCCACTGCCGCTTCATCATGAAATGATATAATTCACTGATGCCTCTGCCTAGCCTAACATATGTTCTATTCACAGCCTGCGTCACTCTTCATTTGTAATTATTTGCCTTTTTTTTCCCCCATCTTGTAATACTTTGCTTGGTTGAAGACAAATACTGAAAGGAAAAAAGAGTATTATCATATGATGACCTGTTCCAGGGTGTTAAGTCCCTGTCAAGGTTTGACTTTAACATGGGGTATTGATGACAGTACATCAATTCAGGCATCATGTCCGGAATTAGACTATATTAATTATCACTTGAGTGCAGTATGCATGAAAGTGCTGTTTCATTGACTAAAAGGATTTGACTGAATAAAAATCCATTTCTCATCTGGTTGCTTATGGATAAAGACATTTTTTCTCTTTGCTGTGGATTGTTCTTTATTAAATATGATATTTATAAGATTGAATAGACTGTCTCATTCAACAACAGATATGAATATTTTTAAACAAAGATTAAATCCATTGTTTTGTTGACAACTGCTTAACAATGTATCAAAGTTTACAGTTTAGACATTACATAGCAAAATACGAAGAGTATATATAATGTATGTATAATATGTATATGTATGTGACCAAAATATTACTTTAAAACAAAAACGGTTATGAAAAAAGTAAATTTTATAATGACATGTAGGTGAAAAATTCCTATAATTTCATTTCCACTTAGTAAGAAAGGGTATTTTAATGTTGGGAATTATTACTGATTTTTCATTTAATAAAAAGACTGAAGTTCAAGATCATTGAAAAAACTGTCAGTGTAACCTAGTTACCCAGATAAATTCTATTTTATAGCCCTTACTAGGTAAACTATGAGTTAGCTGCAGAGTAACTGGAAGGAGATCTGAACTTTCGAGTGTAAGTATCTGCAGAGATAGGTAAGCCAGCACATGGTGATATAATTACATTCAAAAACTTATCTATGTAATTTTTTTTTAATTTATCATTTTCACTGATCATCCAGAAAAATGAGTTTCCAGCCCTCACTTTATATTAGGTGTCAGCTGCCTCGTATATTTGCATTGCCATAGTGAAGTGCCATAAAACATCACCACATTAAGGCCATTGCACAGATGTGGCTCATGGTATCTAAACTTCCTCTAGTGCAGCAGACATTCTTCCATCCTCTTTTTACCATCCAGCTGTGCTGGGAGATGATGTTGGGAGAAAGGGAAGCTAAGAGTTGGACTTACTGGAGAGCCTTGTACTTAACCGCTAACACAAGCCATTGATACATAATACAATTAGAATTTAGAATATTTTTATTAGTTACATTTAATTAGTTATGCAACTTGTATCTATCTACCGATCTATCTATACGTGTATTTAGAGTTTTCCTTAGAAACTCCAAACAGAAGAGAACCATATAATGCTGTTAATTTTTAAAGCCCATGTTATACAATTAGAGATCTAAGGAAGTGGAAGAAACTAATTCTTAGATTAGTAGGTATCAATAAAGTTTGGGTAGACCCTCCAATTAACAGCATAATAAACATATTGAAATTAAGAAAGACACATTCCCAACATTTTAAATCTTGCTTAGTCACAGTACTCAACTACAATCAGAGATCAGCTTTAGCTAGTTTTAAAGAATCACAAGGATTAAAAATTATAGCCAGAGAGGTACACTAAATTATACCTTATCTGATGTTTCAGTAAGCAATGAGTTTCAGTAATGATAACTTTCACTAAAGGGATAAGCTAGAAGATGAAGCTGATCATTAAGAAGGCATCAGAAAAGGCATTCACAAATCCCAAAGACCTTCCCTTCAGCTAGAGATAGTATCTTGTATTGCCATAGCAGACAATGCAGAGATTTTTTGCTTGTAAATCAGGTAAATTTTATGGAGAATATTGAACCTCAAATAATGGAGGAGCCTGTGGGATCAACAGTCAGTACTCGTCTGTGTTTGGTAGGAAGGGGAATCACCCCATTTTACACTCTTACCCTTTCTAATACTCTACTCCCCTTCCCTTTCCAGGCCACAAATAGCAGCAGCAGGAACTCTTCGCTTGCTCTTCTCTAACAGGTCATGATCAGTTCCTCTGTTCCCACAGTCCTTTCCTAGAAGCTTCTCACTTCTTTCACTCTTACTACCTTTGCCTGAGGATCTCATTCTGCGTTCCCCTCAAGGACTTCCAGATTGTGACTGAACAGCTGAGCACGGCTAGATGTGATAACAGCTGTAGCAAGGATGACAGTATTGAAGAACTTAAAAAATTACCAGAGATGAAAACTTACATCTTGGTTATTTTCCAGAAGAAAACAAAAAATAAAACATGTAAATGTGTAGGACAATGTTTTCATAACTTCTGAATACCTGAAAGACAAAAAAGTCAAGATGGCTTTCCCTTACAGAGGAGCACGGCATGACAAAGTGGCAAATGAATATGATTACACTTGCTCTGCCTTGTCCTTTGCATGCTCCCTGGTGAAAAATTCATTGCTTCTAGCTGATGGGCCTGTAGTAGCAGAGGTGAAATTAACTAGTCTGCTCCCTTCTTCTCCTCCACCTCTTTTTTGGTTTGCAAGCTGTCCTGGTTTCGGCTGGGATAGAGTTAATTTTCTTCCTAGCAGCTGGTATAGTGCTGCATTCTGGATTTAGGATGAGAATAATGTTGATAACACACTAATGTTTTAGTTGTTGCTGAGCAGTGCTTTCACTAAGTCAAGGACTTCTCAGCTCCTTATACTGCCCTGCCAGTGAGGAGGCTGGGGGTGCACAAGAAGCTGGGAGCGGACACAGTCAGGAGACCTGACCCAAACTGGACAAAGGGATATTCCATACCATATGACGTCATGCTGAACAAAAAACTGGGGGGAGTTGGCCGGGGGGGGCGTGGCCACTGCTTGGGTATTGGCTGGGCATCGGTCAGTGGGTGGTGAGCAATTGCATTGTGCATCACTTGTTTTGTATATTCTTTTATCATTATTATTGTTTTCCCTTCCTTTTCTGTTCTATGAAATTGTCTTTATCTCAACCCATGAGTTTCACCTTTTTTTCCAATTCTCTCCCCCATCCCACTGGGGGGGAGTGAGTGAACGGCCGTGTGGTGTTTAGCTGCCTGCCGGGTTAAACCACAACACACGTATACTAATTCTTTGACTCCAATGCCTTACAATTCTTACAACCCTTGCACATTAAAAGCCAACCTCTTTAGAACGGTATCTGCAGAGAAGTATGATATGAATGAATGGCACCATTCATTCAAGTCAAAAGAGAGCCGGAGAGTTTACTGTACAAAACCGAGGTTGATTGACAACAGAACGCTGCATAGGTTATGCAAAATCAGGGAGGCTACAACGTGGGAATGAATGAACGGGAGCTGTGTGCTGAATGGGTGACTCACCACACCTACACCCTTCAGTGAGGTGCTTGCAAATATCTTAGGAACAGCCTCAGTAAAATATCATTATGCCAATGGTTAAACTCTATCAAACCCTAGGAAACTACAGAGATTATTTTAATACTTTAAAATGTTATTATGGGCATTATTTTAAAATACTTTTCCTGATTAAATACCAACTGCAATCTGCTACCTCAGAAAAATTGCCAATAGAGCTCCATGCTTATTTGGATGACTCAGTGATCAAATTAAATCACATTATCTTTGATCTTTTGGTTACGGTGATGTAATCAAGAAACTTTTGATCTGGGAGTAACATCTTTTAGCTTGCAGCTGTCTTCTATGAATATTTGCTACATATCCATCTTTGTATGTATAATATAGCCATTGCTTCCTGATGAGAAGCAATACATTTTCGTATCTTTCATGAAGTAAAATGGGCATGATATTCAACCAACAGCTCTACAGAGGCTGAAGGAGGAAGACAATATGCTTTGGGCTAAGAAACAAAAGTTAACATCCATCAAGGCAGGCTCAGAGAAAACATATTCTGACTGCTTCAAAATGTCTGAACCCTGCACCATTACAGTTGTAGAAACACTGGGGAAAAAAAGGATCAGACCAGGAATAAACAAGACAGCTCACAACTCCTTCTCACAAGATCTTGCACTAGAAATGAATCTGAACCTGAGCTCTAAACACACCAGAACTTCGGGGGCACATACAAGATAATGCACTTGAGTTGTTAATCATCTAGATTGTATTAAATATACTAATATTGTTATTAATATTGCTATTAAACACACAATATAAAACCAAAGAACTGTTCACCAGATATGTAATGGAAGGGAAAACATGCCACCAGTGTCCCATCTGCAGTACAGATCATAGGCCACTCCTATTAGCAAGGAAAAGTGGAGCTGAGACAGTCCACACAATTAAATTTTCTTCTGACTTGTTCTCCTTGATCCCAAAGATATTGCTGCTTACCTTCCAACATTTTGCACTATAGATGAACATTTGAAATCAATGAATCTATAACTGCATAAAAGAGTTTGTGGGAGGGGTCAACAGAGAAAAAATTAGGACATTGATTACCCCACTCAAAAAAACCCTGCTGGCACGTATACGGGTCTTTTGCCCACAGTATACTACACATTTTATTTTGTAAGATACACAAATGATACATTTTTATGGAATTCAGCTTCATGGCAAGTTTCCTCTCTTGTGCTAAAATTACAGTTATTTAAAGTTGCTGATTTCTGTAGAGGCTGTTTGAACTTTTTATCATGATTCAAGATAGTCTCATCCATCCCAAAATATTTCTGCACTGTGCAGGCAGGTTAATAATAACAGTTTGCAGACAGCTATTCCTCTGACATTTCTGACTTGATGGGTATAGTCTAACAATATAAAACTTGAAGAACAATTAAATGATCTGAAACCTACTCTGTAAGGCATCAGGACACTATTCATTTCCTTACTGGTTACTGACAGTAAGAAGGGGATGATTCTCAAAACAAGAAGATTGACTGGTAGCACTGTGAGTAGAAAAAGAATGTTATTTCTGGACCTGACATACTTAAATCTGTTGTGAACAAGCAACATGACAAGTCATAACAGAAAACCTGAATAAGGATGAAGCCCACAGTAGGAATGTTTTGAATTCCAAAACATAATCCGAGGCTTTATGAGAAGTTTGGGTTAACCATTTGGCAATCCAAACCAAAATGTTTGGCCTGTTTTAAATTTTTGTCATAAAATTATTTGCAAGTTCATACTATTACTCTAATTTTTCCCTAAGTAGTTCTAACTAAAATGTGCTATTTTACTGCTTCGCTAGTAAAAACTTAAAATTTTCTTCAATTAAAGTGAAAAAAATGTGTATGTATAGTGCACTGGTTACATTCCACTGTTTTAATAGAAATTTACAGTTTTATATTAACTGTAATAGAGAATACTGGGACTAGGAAAAGTGGTAACAAAACCTTTTTTTGAATACTGCGGTGAATTGGTCTTGGTTTTTTGAATCCATGAAGATTCTGCAATAGTTATGAAGAGCAGAACAATCATATAGGAAAAGCAAGAACAGAAATTGGGCTGGTTATTCAAGAATTTACTGCATACCTTTGCATGGTTAGGAGGGACTTACAAACCTGGGAAATAACTCTGATCTCACACTGAGGTAACTAAGGTAAAATTGCCGTTGCAAGATCAGGTTAAGACATCAGATATTTTTATCTAAAATGTTTCTATGAAGGTTTTGGGAAAAAAGAATAAAAAAGTAGAAGCATTTCCAACATCTTTTATACAGTTCAAATACATCCACACTTTGTTCTTTGTATTAAAGCATGCATCCTTTATATTAAAATCCTTAATATTAAATCATTGCTCAAATCACGTATACCTTTAGTCATGAGAGTTCTATATTGCTCACAATACCAGTGCTAAGGAGCTGTCTGGCTTTGTAACAAATAGTACTTCTCAAGAATTTATGCATCTGCATTCTTATTTCCTTGCTTGGCATCTTACAACTTTATAAACTAACTTCTGACTCAAAGCAAGCAGAGAGCCGAACTTTAGATCAAACGCTGATTGTAGAGATCAAGATTCAGGACATTACAATCCAGCCACTCTTTTAAACAGATTATTCTCATACTAAAATAATGGCCAAAGACTATCCTCCTCCATGACAAGAAAATCAATTAGTTATTCTGGCTTGACCAGAAATCCCCCATTCCAATACATTCTTCTGCTTGCTAGAGAAAAACAGCATTAAGCCCGCAAACTAAGGAGCAAGAATCAGCTGAGTAATTGTTGTACACTGGCCTCAACCATCACTCTATTAACCACTTTGTATGTATTTTTCTGGCATTTCATAAGCAGATATTTTTTATTTACTGATATTCTGCATCGAAGAGAAAATGTGGCAAATTTGTGCACAAACAGCAGAACATAAAAGTGAGGATGCAGTCATTTTCTCAAAGGATATGTTGAAGCTTCATTATAGGCCAAGATTATTTTTTATCAGCTTCCATTGCATCTGGCAAAGTCTATATCAAGGAATTATTCATAATATGTTTTTTTATCAATCATGAGAAGTTTCAGCTTGCACCAGAGCCAAATATCCACCATTATGTGAAACTATTATTCTAAGTAGAATAGTTAAAGAGTATTGAGGAAGACTTCTGAGAAAATTGTTTTCTATGATCTAACATTTTTCACAGTTCATTACATTCACTCCTCAGGCAGTATTGTGCAACAAAAGGGTTTCAGTCCCATATTTGTGAATCTCACTAGTGTCTTTCTGCTTTACATCTGAGTAATAAGTTATCAGTTGTCAGTACTGACTGGAATAGTGAACATATTACTTCAGGAAAAAAGCTTCCCTTTTTCTTTCAAAAATGAAAGAATGCCAGATGAAAGTTTGGCAAAAATGCATTGAGACTATACTAATTCATGTTAACTGTTGCTTACCATTAACTTTCCCTTTCTCAAATAAACTCCAGGAAAGCTTACTGAAAAGCCAAAAGAAGCGTATCTGATGAATAATGTTATAGGCTCAGTACAAATGGTACAGGCTATGGAGCTGGAAGTGGCACTGCTGTGTAATTTTCTCTACCGGTGGATAGAGATTGGCATTCATTTCAATCTTGGGATGTCTCCACAGCGTTAATGCTATTGCCATAATTCATAATACTATTGACTATAAATAATGGCTATCCCCCTTAAGAGAGATGCATGAATTCCCAGTTAACTCACTAAAATGGAGTAAGTCATCCCTCAACATGCCTCCCTCTATCACCAGACAATATGCTAAGTCCCACAACTTTCTGTTTCTTTTCACTTCTGCATGCACCCATTGAATGATCTGGAAGAAATATCACAGAAGGAAGGACCAGCAGTATATTGACGATGCTACAGAGCTACCTATCCATCACCACCTACAGCTATATCAATATCACCTACCGGCCAGTCAATGGATGAAATCAGATCAGAAATAAAGAGAGAGCGAGCTGCGTGAAGGGGAATGAAGAGCATGACAGATGAGCAGAGAAAAAGCATTTCAAAGGATTCACAATGAATGTACAGTTTCCTTTGCTTTAAGGGAGACATACATAATATTGGTCAATTCAAATCATAGATTAGAAGTACTCTTGGATTTTTCCCTGACACTAAGTTTCATCCATTTCTAATGCCTTCAATTTCTTGTTGCTAGGAAACTTCTTCCAATCCTGGGGAATGATCATAAGATCATAGGAAAATTCAGGCTGGACGGGACTTTAGGAGGTCCTTAGTCCAACCTCCTGCCCAAAGCAGGGTCAGCCATGAGGTCAGGCCAGGGTTATCCAAAAACGGCTGAATGACTGATGTCCTAGCCTCATTACATCTACTTCTTGGCTGGGCTATATGCAATAACTGGACACAACATTTTCATTCTAAAAACTGGGTGGTATAGTGCATTTTTCCTTAACAAGATGTGCATACTTAGCATTAGGGTTCTTAGCTGGTGTATTCCTAACTCTGAACATCTCCATTTGCCACAGAGCCTTCCCCTAGAGTTTAAGTGATGTTCAAAGTCTGTTCAAACATTAAAAAGTCAGCAGTTTACCGAAAAGACTGACTAAAGCTAGACAGTAGTCCTCTGACCTAAAGAAACTCTCACAAAAGGGAAGAAAAGTTTTCTTAGGGTTAGTCTGAGACTGTGAAACGCCTTCCCACAGGAGCTACAAGATCATCAGAAATCCCGTCACTCCAAGTATAAAGTTCATTTCTGCAATACCGTATTGTTATAATTAATATGTATACTTACATATACTTCTGTATGTAACAAACACTATCTATATTTATTGCTACATATATCTTGCTCCATAGATTTTCAGAATCTAGTATGTTTTTAAGCAAAAAACCCCAAGAACATTATAAATATTTAGGTATTCCACTGAACACACATTTCCATTTGTAAAAGAATGAGAGAAGAAACACACTTCTTAGCTTCATAGATACAGTACTCAAATGTTCTGCTTTGGGTTTCAAAGTCATGATCTTCAGCATGTACATATATAACTTGACTCTTATCTACTTCCAGATAAAAGCCCACAATTATTAGGAAATAAAGATTTCATAACTGAAACTTAGAAAAATCTTGGCAGAAATGAGGCAAATTTCCAAAGAGAAGCATAAGATAATGAGGATACTTAGAAACAGCATATCTGGAACAGAAATGCACACTAAAATATTAGCTTTGCCCTACACTGGAGTCACTCTGAGAAAGAAAAAACTGTTTCTATGAAGACCTAAAATATATAATTTTGTATACTAAAAAGTACTGTGTTAACTTTTTCTTTACATATTTTGGTTTTGCAGTCATGATGTTCTGGATAAGGAGTAAAATATTGTGAAAAATGATGGAAATCCTCAAGTACAGACAATGCATGTACTGTCAAATTTAGAGCCAGATTAACCTAAATGTTACCTGTACAACTGGTTTATTCACATATTGAATAAAACTACCAGTATAACATCTTCAGCATTTTTGATAAATTTGATGTAATTAGCTGGCATGAATGACAATGACAATGGATTTTTATTCATACTTGATTTCTTTATATTTGTATGTGTCCATAATAATGATAGACTCTTTTGCAAAAATAACCATGTAGGTTGCCACACAAACTGGGTAATAATTAAATCCACTTCCATCATTATTAAGCATTTTTGTTACCTCTTCCTTATGAGCTTCTTCATTCAGCAAAAATGTAGCTTATTTCAACATCTGCAATTTATTACTAGAGTTTCTTAAATTCATTGACTAGCTACTTTCTGTTGTAAGGGAGTTATGGTCTACTTACATCAACATTTTTACTTCTGACAATTAATCACTGAGGAAAATATAATTTAAATTGTGGATTACAAAGACTGGAAATAACTCAAATATTGGCTAAGGATTTTTCATCTTAGTATGAATGAAGAACTCAGAATAACTAAAAACATGGATTTTATGTCATCCTTGGCTTTTTAATGTGCTATGCATCATAAAATGACAAGTACCATAAGAAACACGTAACACATCTCTTTAAGTTTTCATTTCACCTCATTATCATAAAAACCCAGAACCGATACTGATCTAACTATGAGATTCTGATTATTTCTTGCTGTGATGCAATAAATCCTATTTATAAAGACATGATAAGTATCTTGGAAACTTTCTTAAGATGAGAGATCATATTGTCATGGAATATGAAGATTCTGCATGTTGTCTCTCCATTTTTTCTAGAAATCTGCAACAACTAAACTTTAATTTATTTTCCAGTACTATGGTATACTACCGAGTCTTCCATGTGTCTAATTTTTACTGATTCTGTATATCTGTTGTCTCTTCTGAGTGAGGATACAGATTGACTGTATGTCTTGAATAGAGTTTATTTAACTGTGTTACTTTTCACAGATTTCATTTTGGTTTTAGGTATGAGTCAGTGATCTCAATGCATATACAGTTTTAAAGAAATTAAAGATTAAAAATTTTACTACTGATTTAAATTCATACATTGAGATATCACATTTCTACAGATCTTATGTAATCTCACCTTCAGAATGCATTCTTTTAAGTTTTTTTTGGTTGTTGGCTCAATTCAAGGAAAAAAAAATCTTTCTCAATAGTCTAGGACTCTTCTGAAGAAACAGTTTGAATTGTGAATACTTTTACTGGGCCACTACTTCGTTTTGGCAAGGAAATAGACTGGACTGCTTTAACTGGCAGCTGGAAAGCCTGACTTGCTCATGCTGGCGTGCTGCCAGAATATTAAAAAAAAAAGTCCTTGTTTGACGAACTGGTGGGAAGGAGTGCATTCCTGTTCCTCAGTCAATGACAAATTCTCCTCCCATCTTCCACCTCTTCATTATCTGTTCAGTTGAAGCTACTGGAAAGGCATCTTTTAGTAATTGATGAGAATATCACATAACATTTACAGGCCTCTTTCAGAATTGTGACATTATTGTTCCATTCCAACAGAATAAATTCATGGTAAAATTTTACCTTGTTAAGGCAACCATGTTTACAGTATTTTACAGAAGCACATCAACTACAAATCAGACCAATTTTATCCTCCAAAAGAAATTAATATTTTACTGAAGACTAATTGTGAGTTATGGTGAGTAAGCAGAAAGCCAACAAAAAAGGACAACATTTTCCTTATACTGCTTGTATGCTGACAGTTGCAGGTTATTACAAGTCTTAAATAAAGTAATTTTAGTGTATGCTTGAAGTCTCTGCTACAGCTCCACGTTTCTTCTATTTCTAGCTCCTGGTTTAGTGTATTGAGGGGGGCTAGTCACACGTTTTTCCTGCGTTACTCCAGACTATTCTGTCCTTGTCGTTCTGTCCAGCAGTGATGGTTTTCCCTCCTGGATGCTGGTGGCTCCAGGATTCCAGGTATGTTCATGGAACTCGATGCTCACTTGTCAGGAAGGGTTCAGATTTGCTACTAAGGGAAGTGCTTGGGTCACCATCCCTGGAAGCATTGAAAAGACGTGTAGATATGATGCTTAGTGGTGGACCTGGCAGTGTTAGGTTAATGGTTGGACTCCATGATCTTAAGGGTCTTTTCCAACCTAAAGGACTCTATGATTCTAGTACACAAGCCAGATCTTTAAAGTTTAGCACTGCTCCCTGTAAGTACCAACATTAACTATGTAGTAAAACACTACTTGAATTTGATAGAGAAAAGCACTTTCATGAGAAAACACAACTCAAACTTTCAAATAATTCCTTCAGAAACTATAGGAAATAGGATGGTATATCAGAAATTGCATTTTGGTAAGTGATGTTAGAAATACATAGCAGAGGGCAATGGGCATCAGGGAGACCTTTACTGCTACAATAATCACCCAATGTATGACAAAATAACCCTTTAGGTTCTGCACTCCTACATATATTTTTAGGCAGAATGGTTTAAAGTAGTGGCTTCAGTTGTTTCAAATACAGAGCAAATCAATACTTTGGGTCTATTTTGAACCCTTGGCCTATTTCTCTCTATTTGGCCTTCCCAGTGAAGGTGGCCAGTAAGACCCCATCTAGGATTCACCCAGCACTATGGAAGAACACAGAACTGGGATATTCAGCTCCTACACATCCCTTCACACAGACTCTATTGCAAATTGGAAGCATCATGTGGAGCAGCATGAAAAGTCTGGATGACAGGTGTTGAGTTATTAAATATCTCCAGCTGGAAAGTCCACAGGATCCTGAGCTAACACGTGCTAGGAAAGACAAACGACTGCCTTTATTGTAGATTAATTGATAAGACATGCTTTGTTTACCCTAGAAGTTCTTTGTGGGCAAGTATTTTTTCAAATTTGGATTGCAGTCCAGAGAATACTAACTGGGGGTACCGGTAGGATGCTAGTTTTCTGCTCTTTCTGAAAAGCAAGAGAAAAGACCCTTTATGGGTTTGGATGTGAGAGGGGAGCAGGGAATATTTTGTTCTTGGCTAGCCCTCCCAGAGACTCAGAAAAAGTCAGTAGAGACTATAATCTGCTCTCTCTGAGGCTTAAAAACCCTGGAGAGGAATGTGCTACACAGCACTCAGTGTAGCAGTTATTGCATTATAGGCATTGGGGGAGCTGCTAAATTGCTAGGGTAGGAAAGAAGCAGCTAATTCTTTGAGTGCATCCAACCAAGGCTGACATTTAGGGGAATGCAAGGCAACTGTGTCCCTACTTCCTAACTAAGAAACCAAAACTTAGATGGTTCTGTTTAAAAATCACAGGATTTTCCAGTAAAGTATATTTTCCAGTATAAAAGCAATACATTTCCAATATATCTTTTATTACGACAAACATTTTTCCCTGACAAATTAATTTCAAGTATGAAAACATAAAACTTGGAGAGCCATAGATGGCTCCCTGAAGAAAGTCAATTACTCCTGGTCACAAGCACAGGCCAGTAAGCTTCAAAACATGGGTCATAATCCTGAACGTCACAATGGTTAGATCACAGTCAGTTTATTAGAAAATCTATCACAGCTTCCTCTGAAGACACTGGGAATGAGATAGTGTTAGAGACAAGATATTGGTGCCAAGCACACGAGTAATGATTCAGTAAAGCAGCTCCGACGCTGTATGGCCAGGCAGGTTTTCCCACGTTGCACTATATACTTTCAGCTAACAGGTTGCACAGTCAAATCGTGCAGGAATCTGACTTTGTCTTAGTCTGAATTTGTGTGTCTCACTTACTAAAGTAAAAACACTTGCCATACAGATCCAAAGAATTTCACAAAATTTTACAGGGCTTTGTCAATTAGTATTCATTAAGTTATATCTCCTCTATTGGAAGGTACTACACAGTGTTTTAGTAGCAAATATTTGTATTAGATTTGTTAGAAATGAGTAAGCTGGACTTTCCATGATTTCAGATTTTTCCGTGAGTGATAAACCCATACCTCCTATGACTGAGAAAGAGAATATTTTGCTTTAATTTTTTTTGTTCAACTCTTGTAGAATGTAGGTTCTCAGTTTAAGACCTTGCTAGGCTGTAACCTGGAGAACATACCATTTGCATTCTGATCTATCAGAAGGATTTCTGACATGGAAAAGACTGAAAATATAAGGACATTGATTTAATTTTAAACTTCTCCTTTGAGACTCCTATGGCTACAGTGGACGGGCTTTCTCAAGACCTTTCAGCTCTGTTCTTATGCTAATCAACAGTAAAACTTGCACTTTGCTCATCAACTGAATAAAACATTTAATTGTACCTATCTAAGGACATAACAGTTATTTTGATGGTAATTTAATACTTCTATACAGCTATGGGTAGGTCCTCATGGTAATCTACCAAAG
The DNA here is from genome assembly GCF_000690835.1 of Fulmarus glacialis. Lineage (NCBI taxonomy): Eukaryota > Metazoa > Chordata > Aves > Procellariiformes > Procellariidae > Fulmarus > Fulmarus glacialis. The sequence goes on from NW_009189639.1 coordinate 97,537, forward strand.
TAATGGCAATTTAGCTAGACGTCCTAGAACCAGATTTAAACTGGCTTTCCTGGAGAGCGATAAAAGCAATTGCCAGTAGCAGACATTTCAATGCAGGCTATAGAATCCTCGTGGGACTTTATCTAAACACACACCCCAAAAAGTTTTTCCAAAGGTTTATACCTAAACTGTATACTGCTTAACCAGTTAAAGAGTTAACATAATCCCAAACACATACTTGTTTTATTGCTTGAAGTATTTTAAAAAGCTCAGTGTGCATATTAAAAGATACATCGGCTGCTTTCTTTTTTTTTTTTTTTTACAAAAACATTAAAAAATTTGGAGTAGCAAGGGTGACCTCCAGTGTGCAATAAGTTTATGTCATTACATCTTATATGTAACAAACTACTTTCTTTGCCTACTATTAATTTTTATCATCCTACAAAACCAAATATTTACTTTATTTCTTGTGCACAACACAGAAATTCAAAACATTGCCTTCTGCTTTGAATTGTGATTTTCAGGTAACATTCTGAGCTTCTCTGTGTTATAGGGAACACTATAAAAAATAACCGGCTAAGTAGAAAAATTAGAAAATTTGTTTCTTGCTCCTGTCCAAATGCAGATGATCACAGTCTGAATTTTTCTTCTAGAATAAGAGTAATTAAAATTAATAAATATATTACAGAAGCTTTTGTATTTTTAAGAATACAAGAGCATTACAAATTAGTAGTGCAACTACTATGTACAAAATACCTCAGCTCACAGTTCTACTCACATGCATTTCATTGCAAACCTGTGCAAATTTGAAAATATTCAGGAATTCAAAGAAGCCAAAACTATCATAAAAACTTATGCAAAAGATAGATACACACATGTATCTTAGTAAGCTATTTGGTACAGTGTCTAATAAACTCCACAATAACCTAAACTGAGTATCATCTATTCAAGAAAAAAGTAAAGCCCATGTTCCAAAACGTAAATTCATTATATTGATGAGTTGTGTCAGATGGATATCTTTGAATGAAACCTTTAGTCAATGGGGTGCCTTTAAATGAAAAACTAACAGACGTCATCATAATGAATGCAAAACTACGAACATAATTTTTATATTCCTTTTTATTTCCATCATCAGTACACAACTTACCTTTTGATGATTAATTTTGAAATAGTTTTTCTAATAAACTAGGGAGCATTTTTTAGCTAACTGCAAGCACACAAAAGATCTAATTATGGGTGCCTAGTGGTGCTACTGTCTGTCAACGTAAGTGTCATTCAGGGTCTGTCAGTGTTCCCATTATACATCCCTACTTTCAGAGGGTTATAATGTGAATGTTAAAATTTGCTTCAGGCTGATTCCTGGCATATTGTGCACGGTATCAGGCTAGAACTAGGTTTTTTTTCCTTTTCAAATAATTTTTTTAAATTATCAAGTTTAGACATTCTAACCCATACCTACAGAAAAGGAAAGAGCTAGTAGGAGCATATGCTTTTCCAAATGACAGTAATATAAAGGCAGCTTATTGTTTTAGAAACTTGAATGCTGCATACTGATTATCCAAATGTACAAGAAAGACCACCATTGCAGCATTTAAGTCAAATAATTTAATTTGCCTTCCTTATTCGACTAATCACACTATAGACAAAGAACCAAATTTCATGATTAAGGATAGGGGGAGTTGGCCTTATGGTTTCATTGATCAGCAGATTACGTATTTGTACGTAGTGTTGGAACTACGCTACTTTCTAATTCTTCCTTTGGACTTCTTGCATATTCTCATATAAAATATCTTTACACATCACCAGGAGTATGTAAATACTATATACCATTGTATTGTAAGCCCTACGCTTTATGATGTTTATAAAGATTTCCATAAAGTTACAAACTTTGACTTTCTCTATACTAGAAAGCAGTGTGTCATAAACTCAAGACGTGGGTAATAGCACACAAACTGTCCCACACTAACATCGAATATGCACATTGTCCGCAGTGCATACTAAACACGGGACGGCTAGAGCAAAGAGCAAACTAGACATGGTCATGCAAGGAGTTAGTGCAGGTTGGCTAGTGCTCTCTGAAATCCGCTGAGTTTATTGCACATAAACACATGGAAAGACCTTCAATCTCAATAAGAGTAAAAGGAACGCTGATTCAATATATTGTATCAAGATTAGGAAAGATTTAAACAACAGCACATGAACTAAGCTTTTTTTCTTTCAAAGACGGACAGATCTATTAGCATTTTTACCATGAAATTATACACTCTTTAATTTTTGTTAAAAGTAATGCTTTTCTGAGCCCAACTAGAGCAAAAACATATTAAAATAACTAAATATATCTCTAAAGGACTGTAGTTCTCTTACATATTTCTTATCATAATACCTATTTGTAACAGGGACCATCATGTCTTTGAGGCAAGGTACCTGGTTTTTATCTTTCACAAAACTGGGATTTGAACTTGATTGAGGCCTCAGTGTTTCTATATGTTCTTAAACAATAAAATAATCAACAAAATGGAAGTACTTGTATTTATATTTTGTTTTTGACACCTGAGTGTTATTTATTTATTTGGTAAGGAGGGTAGAGAATGCAAGATAACACACTTTTCTAGTGTCTTTACAAGCTAGATATTGTTGTTTGGCCTACAGTTTCTTGAAGTGTTTGACACCACAAAAATGCTATAAACCAAAGGCACAGGAACATAATATTCTATTATGAACTTAGATACTCGTTGCTTTATTTTAATTTTACTAGTTTCTTTAGTTTAATAGTGAACATACATCTACGTAAGTCCACAACATGAAACAAAAAAGCACTGAATTCAGTATGCCACAGGCCTTAGCTGAAATCAAGGCCCACTTCAAGTCATTATGATTTGCCTTAGAGTAATAGGTGTTAAGATTAGGGAGTTTTAATTTAATTACATTGTAAACTGCAAATTTCTTTCTGCACTATAATTAACGCGTGTGAAAATAAATGAAAATCAAAAGGTTGCTCAAAAACTTAGCTGGAGTACTAGAAAAAGATGTCCTATCAACAAGTTTAAACTATCCCATTAAATTTAGTCATATTATGTACTCGTGTTTGTACCAGCTTACAAATACCTACAGCAATTTTTGTGCATCCCTTTTTCAGAAAAGGAACATTTCTTCATTTTCTTTGAAGTAAATTTATGTCTACCCATCGACTTTAATGCAGGGATTTAGCAATCTGCACGTTTTTTAAGTGAAGACCTTCTCCCTGCCCTCTCTCTGTGTATCAGGAGACCATTTTAATTCACTCACCAAGAAATTCTCGAAGGGGCTGGTATATGTGGTAACATAGGAGCCAATATCGCAGCTATCAGTTTTCATACAGCCTGGCTGGACCTTTACATTACTGCTGCCCCACATTTATTGTTCTTTCATTGCAGCTGTCAGCATTGCCTGACAGCGTATTATGGAGTACATGGCTACGAAGTCAGCATCAATCAGGCCGTGATCATGCAGATAAAAGTAGCAGACTATTGATAATAGGCCTTAAATCAGATCATCATGGCTTAAGTGTAAGATTCTTAAAAGCCAGTAGCCTTGTGGGACTTCCGCTCACTTCCATCTGCTATAAAACAAACTAACTTAGGTAACACCTACAAACTTTATAGGACCGTGTAAATAACGAAGCTAAAAATACGTAACAAAGCCCTACCACATCCTGCAAGTCAAGGTGAGAATTAGCAGAGATTTTCACTAGATGCCTTCTAAGTTATGTATGGCAGAAACTGTACACAATACCTGCCATTACACTAATGCTCTTTTTTCCCCCCACTGGTAACAGCAGTTTTGTTGTGCTTTGAAACTCTCTCACTTCAAAAGCACTTCAAGTTGATATGGCCATTTAACAAGAAAAACGGGAGAATGCGTATAGTTTAGCGGCATTCTTCACCAAACTGAAAGCACCATGTTAAAAACAAAAGGATCTAATTTGTCCTAGACATAAATAATAAAACAAAACAAGAGTCGCATGCAAATTTAGTAACATAAAATTTTAGGTGATAAACAGAATGGAGCCTGGCTTCTTGTTTAGTATTCCTTAGTTATCACCATAATTGCTGCATGTCTGTCATCACCAGGAAAAGAAAAAAGTGTCTCTCTCAGCTGCTCCCCTGCTTGTTTTGTTCACTGTATTCTTGTAAAGTGGGAGAAAATAAGTGTCATTTAATGAATAGTGCTATTCTTTGTCTGACAGCTTCATATCTGTTAGGTGTAGGAGGCCTAGTACTTTCCTTTTCTGATAATGTTTTTGACAGTGTGCTAAATTCCTCCCCCAAAAGGCCGGCGTATATATTCTGCTAAAAGAGGCTTCATCTATCCTGAATGGATGCCCTCTTTTAACCCCCTTCAGCTTCTGTTCTTACATTAATTGAGCTGATCAGATTGAGCATATGAATTTGTCTTTGATGTATTCGTATGTTTAGTTGACGCTGCTCGCGCTCCCATTGGCAGCGGGCAGAGCTCTCAGACAAATAGGGCTGTTGCCATAGTAACAAGCGATAGCTAGGGATCTCTTGAAAAATATTTTTATTTCAAAATTCAAACTGGAAAATTCTCACTGGATATCGTTCTCGGTTCTAAACGTGTCATATCTAATGATGAATGCAATTAGGAATCCCACCAGTGTTTTAAATAATAAATTAGGCTAATTTTCTAGGCCTGGCATGATGACATACAAATACTAAAAAGGAATCTCTCTTCTTTTATCCATGACAAAAGACTTATTAATGACTTTTGTTCTTAGGATTTCAAAATTAATTGAATGGTGGAATAGCGATATAGCAGCCTATGTGCTGAAGATGAGAAGCCTAGAGGTAAACTTTTTTTTAAGTACTTCAAGCTGCTCTGATATTTGGTTATTCCATGTAAAAGCAGGTGAAGAAATCATTTTACAAATGCTATAGCAGTTGGTAAATCTCAAAGGATGAAAAATGCCCATAGCCATTTTTAATTACTGAGCATGAAAAAAGGAGAGATGTTGAACATAAGTTTTGTAGGCCCTTACAATCTGAGAATGCCAGGATTTTAACTCTTACTAAATCTCGTTTGAAATACAAGGAAACAATAAAAATACCTAACTGTTTAAAAAAAAAAAAGAAAGAAAAAAAGAAAAAAAAAAGGGCTTCTGATGATTAGGCTATAATGGTTTGTAATTAAATACATATTTTGTATTAATCTGTCTACTATTATTTTCCCTGGAAATTAGCTTCCTGACTTTGGCTTTTAAGATAGTGCCTGTCAATGTGCAGTAATAGAGTTTCAGGGTTCTGCTTCAACATATAATTATACTACATTGAAACCCATTGATATTATCATCTTTTATGCTACTTCCAATTAGACTTGTTCCATCTTGAGGGGTCAATCCTTTATATCTCAGCGTCCAGGAAAATTCACAGTTAGATGTTAAAATTTGACAATTCCCTGAGAAATGAGGTTATGTTTTAAGTACTTCACTTGAAATCTACAGTATATCTTCAGTTGTCGTAAAGGGAAGAAGTCTCAGGGTCATAATAACACAGAACAAATCATAACGTGGTGAAGAAAAACTTCAAAAACCTCTATCCACTATATTAATTGTGAGTCTTATGTATGGATTTACATTCTCAAGATGCTGCTTATTGGGAAGAGAAAGCAAGCAAAAAAAATACTTCCTATATTTTCTGAATTGTCATTCTTCCCTCCTCTGCTTATTTCACATGTAAAGAATTTTGTACATTTCACATGTAAGGAATTTTGTACATTTTAAATGTGTACTACAGTTTCAAAGACAATTCTTACAATACTTCAAACGTGAAAAGAAAAGAAAAAAAAAATTCAATAATACTTTGTCACCCGAGAGGAATGAAATTTTGTCATTGTCTTCATTACACTCACACTTTCAGTCTGGGAATATCTCCTATTAAATCAAGGGAAAACAAACTCCCAGGCCATTGGGAAAGTCCATTTAAGAGCAAAGCATTCTGCTTTACCAGTTTGTTGTCTTCTAATGGTGAGATTACAAAATTAGGGTCTGGATTTGCTTAAGATAATGCATTTTCAGCTCTTAAGACAAATTACTAACGTAGCTATTTTTTATTTTATTGCCTTAAAAAGAGACATAAATGACATTATTAAATTGAAACAAAGTGATTTGTAAAGTGATGCTTGTTTTAGAAATTTCTAGCATTACACTTTTGATCATGGTCAATTTTATGTTTTTTACTTCTATACATAGAAATACCTAGTTTGTTGATAGTTTTGAATTATAGATTCTGTATTTTTAATAAAATAGAAGTTGCTTTATCTCAGCAAAAAAATATTTTGCACAACAACAAGCAGCGTGAGGCAACAGCTGATGTGGCTATCTTTCCCAGCATCACTTATCAGATAGAACCCAGTACGACAACTCATTTCGGGTCAACGTAAACATTAATAATAGTTAACAACGTGCAAGAGAAAATGTAATTTATTTTATCTTCATTAGTAGCGTTCATCAAATTGTAGGATACAGCCATCTGATTGGGTAACAATCAGAGCCATCACTAGGCTGGAGGCAGCCTTGACGTTGACCGGAGAGATGTGCGGACTTGTGTGTCACAGGATGGGGCACACATCCCACCAGGTAATGCAAAGGGGTCCATATCCCCTCAAGCCTCGTTATAAACATACCGTCACAGTCCTTAACAATCTAATTTTGAAATCAGGTAAATTTATCTTGTCATGGTACAAAACCAACAGTAACATTATTAGCACATGAGACTGGCTCTGAAAAGGAACATGATGTCATAATTTATTTCATGAATATAGGACTGTATACGTATTTTGTAACTCTGAATCACATGCTCCTCCTTTACAAGAAAATAACTCTCTCAATAGGGGAAGAAATACCTTTCAGCAGTCAAAAGAACTGTTCAAAAATAAATTATGCTAACTATTAACAGCAATAGTTCATTATGCTTGAAAGGTATTTCAAATAGGATGGAAGATTAGGGTCTGATTCTGTAGCAATGAAATCAACGTATAACCTACACAAAATATGTGGAAGCTTAATTAATTAAGGCTATTTATAAACCAAAAACATTTGTTTTAATTTAGCAGATATAAAAATACTTAAATCATAATAAAAGTCAAAATAAAACCAGCATGTATACAACATGGGATCGAATGTTTGAAAAAAATGTAAGGCACTGGATAGATGGAGAAATTTAGATTTATAGATAGTAAAAGATTATAAGACAGGTAGTGATGATTCAGTTTTCTGGACTTAATTTCTCTAATTTTATATTGGTGTTCGTTGTAATCAATTCCATCTTGAACTTTCCAACTGAAGAAGTTCTGTAACTATTAAAAATAGTAGAAGATATACTGTAATAGGAACTGTGAACTATTCATCCTGAAATACAACTACATAATTAAGACAAAAGCACTGTAATTTATTTCTTTCCAAAATGATTTTGTGAAGATTAGAATGTGTTTTAAAAGTTGCTATAACTTTTGCCTTAAGCACGACCTTGTAATAAGACTACACAGCTTATCCTATTTTCAGAAAAATCATTTAATCCAAAGATTAATGGATTTAGTGAGACGGACTTTGGACAAGAGCTGGGGTGATGATCTTGTTACAATGGAATAAAAGATCCATTCACTATTAAAATGAATCCCAATCAATATTCAGTACTATGATCAATACAAATGGAAAGAATTTCCCTTTACAAAGAGTAATCAGTGGAGAACTTAAATCCATAACTGAATTAATTTCACCTAAACAACTTTTCAGAATTCACATAGTTAGGAAAGAAATTAAATGACACTGAGAGCAGATTGCTGACAACACAGTCCTGTTTAAGGCCCTTTTAAATAGGACAAGTTTTAAAAAGTGAAAATAAAAGTTCACTGAGTAAGACAGAATATTGTGCAAGGCTGAAGTTATTCCAATAAGCCACTGATTTCTACTGATGCATAGTGAAAATCAATAAATTAATGAATTATTTGATGTCATATTAAAAAGATTCTGCATTGTAATATTTATTAGAAGACCACATAACTACAGGAGATACCATTCTTAGATGATCAGCCCCTTAACTGCTAATCTGGGTAGAATAGCAGTGTTTTTTTCAGGACACATTTACATTCAGTTATAAAGTTTCAAAACAGGAAAAAAACCTCAGAAGTGCATTCCAAGTCTGCTTAACCCACATTTGAACTTGGATGTTGCTGCTCATTCCAAGAATAGTTAAAAGTATGCTGAAATGACGAAACAGAAGGGATAGGCATCACAGAAAATTCTTGGAATTAAAAATATATTTCATTGTATGGTATTTTCAGATCAGCACAATTATACCTTCCTACATCTTACCTAAAACTTACTTTACCTTTTTATGATAACCTTCCTAATTTTCTTAGGGTAAAAAATAGGTGTAAGCAAGCCAGCTCCAAATATTTCTCTTAAACCCTGAAGGGTTGAGATCCCCAATTCAGCTACACACTTTTTCCATGTGATTAAATGCACTAAAGTTACATGCCTGAACTGTAATCCAGAAAATATATTAACTTGGTATCACCGTAATTAAATACATGTTTTAGGTTAACCATCTGCTTAACAGCTTTTTGGAACTGTTGTCTTACTCAAGCCCTCAGCACAGGGGTAACTAAGTTTTTCCTTACTATTTCTTAACTTTTATCTACTTTATAATGTGAATTCATATAAATTGCAATGTAACATTTTAAAATCTTAGTCTATAAATAGGTCAAGATCCACACAATATTTTAAAAATACACTGCATAACAAATATATGTTTTTATCTTTACATCAAACATCTACTTCCTTGAAAGTACTTAAAGCTAATGGGAATTTTCATTCTAGTAGACTATGCAACAACCTCTACAGTGTATAGGCACACTTTGCACTCCAGCTGTAGCAGTAAAATTACTGAAACTGTAATTCTCTTAATATTTAAATAATACATTAAAATTTAATTTTCAGCACCTGGAAGAATCTGTTTGTGTGCCAGCAAATGAGGTAGTTGGGCCTGGAGCTCCTATACATATGGGACTCAAAAACAACCTATCACAAATAATTACTAAGCTAGAGCAGCTGTACTCACCACACTAGTCATTTAAAAATCAGGTCAAAGTTGCCTCAATTCTTTTACCATTTTCAAGGATTTCTGCAAATCATTTCTACACTCTTCATCTTTTTGCTTTTTTTATGTGTTAAAATTATTTTTATTGTTAATTATTACAGGAGAAACATCAGATAGTTTTAGCTTTCCCAATATTCCAGACATTAAATAGCTGTAGGTTTTGTGAGATTGTAAAAACATGCAACGTTTGTTTTCCAGTACATCTTTCAAAATTTTAATAGGACTACAAGCAAATAGTGTAATATGAAAATGCATCTACTGATATAGCACATACATGCATTACATGCATATTCACATGGTACTACAGCACAATTCACCACACACGCACACACAGAGAAACTATATATATACACATCTTTTTTAAAAACAAAATATATCATCTGGCTCACAAAAAAAGGACAACTTGTATTGTAGCCTTTAATTTATTTTTATGTTGGCAGTTTTCAGACAGAAAGTAAGTATTTCTTTTAAAAGCGTTTCCAAATTATATGCTTTCAGACACACTTTGTTTTCAACCGATTTCAAGAAGTTGCTTTCTAGCAACCACTACCAACTTTATGATCATTTGTGAAGAAAATACCTATGTGCCATCTTTTATCTCACACGTTTTCAGACTTTATTTAGAACAATATAATCTGAGATCACATTTTTCACCACTTACGTAGAATTTACGTTTGCACTAAATCTGAAAATTTTAAAAAGTTCAAAAAGATTCAGCTACAAGTCTTTCTATTCATAATTTTAAAATATTCTAACCTGCATTCCTATACATAAAAAGACCCATAATGAAAACCATATATTTTATAATGACATACATAGAAATAAAACACATTCAACTTCAGGGGGAGAGAACCAAGCATTTATACACTATTACCTTCAATCACTTGAATGCAAGTCATTCATACCACCACTATTGCTAACAAGGCATCCAATTTACTAAACAATGAATATTGAAATTACGTTTAAAAGGTACAAATGACTGTCCAAAGAATGACACTGAAAAATATTAAGTAACAGCTCTACCTCAAGATAAGCCTCACAATTAAAGAGTTTTAATGAAGAGAGCCTTCAAAGGCTAAATCAGGAGGCATTGATTAGATTGCCTCTAACTTTGTGTTTTGACACCTTCGTCTTTCATGGCATTATATTGTCTCTGTGCATCTTACAAAGGAAGCATTTTACTAAGCCCACACATGAACAGGAGACAGCAGTGCTTATAAAAGAGACTGTCAAGGGTGTGAGCCAAAATGGGTCTCATTTGGATTTCAAGTGAAGAAAACTCCTAATGCATTTCATTACAATGTATGTGAACCTCTGAAAAGAACGATGGATTGGGATTCTCATCCCTATTAATTTATTGAAATGGATTCAGTTTTTTTCTTGTATATCAAGAGGGACCATGTGTTTCAAGCAAGGTAATAATATTATAGTACCAAATAACCAAATATGCTATGATGCAGTATACCCCTTCTGCGAGATAAAGAGGATGCAATTTTCTTGATAATTGGGATTTGAGTTCAGAAATAAATCCTACAATAGCTTGGCAACAAATAAATATTCTTTGTTACTATCAGGTTTAAAGGTATGATCAGGAAGCTATGCAACATAGGGATGGATTCCGTCTTTGTTACCACAGCAGGTTTTTACCATTTGAAATCCTGTACCCCCTCCTCCCGCACTGTCATTCAAGTATTGACTTTTTATTTTATTGAGGAATTGTGTGTATGATGTAATTAGGATAACAACTATATAAGTAGTATTTTATTAAAAGATAGCAGAATGGGATGGAGAAAAGTAAAAACATTTTAAAAAACTGTAATACATTCCAGATCAACTTAGCTCTAGAAAGATGCCATAGCTACCATATCACCAATTATCTTACTCATAGTAAAAAAGTTTATATAAATACTTACTTGTCTTTTTCCCCCTTCAACTTTGATAATAAAACCTATAACCTGCTTTTCAAAAACTGTGAATCCTGATTTAACACAAAGAACAGGATACAAATTCCTTACCTATGCTAAATAATTTTACTAATATAACAGTATTAAAAATAAGACATATGTTCTCATTGTTTTTAACACCATTAACCTTTAGAAATGATTGATTGTGCTACACCAATAACATTCAGTGAGTTCAAAGCTCATCTATTTTTTATGGAAATCTTACAACCTGCTAGTTAAATTAAAGGTTAAATATACATAAAATCTTAGAACAAAACAAAAAGTATTCCATATGTATGTAGCTCATAAGCAGAGTACACAAATACACACATACATAAGTCTATCTCCATTTAAAAACCCATGACCAAAAAAACCCTCAATTGTCATGCAAAGACTTCAAAGATAGAGTTAAAGAATTTGGTATCTGTGGAATATTACGCAACTATGTATATGAAGTCAGGAACTGCCTATTAAGTTAAGAACTCCACTGACATCACAATTATAAAAGACAAATGTCATTGAAATCATAATCGGAGATAAAGGTGTGCTTGCTTCCACATGTCAATTCTCAACAAGCATTTTACTTGAAGTTAAAGGAAAGTCCAGGGCCTATTTAACTTGTGTTATTACAATTATGCAAATCCATATATGCATAAATATATCACTAATTTATTTTTCTATGTATAACATGGGGAAGCAGAAATGTATGTTAAGTATACATATACGTATTCAATATAAATTCAGTTAACATTTGGAACATCTTCAACATCTGAATATACACACAATATATAAATTATGTTTATGTGGTGTATACACTTATACCTGAGCAACAGAGAAATTAGCAAGAATCATACAAAACAAATTCAAATCCAGTCTTAGCAATAAAGATTGCACATTTCCACATATAACACAAACACACACAGGCACACATTTATTTTATTTTTTAAGAATAATCATAATTGAATTAGAATGATGCATGTTCCGTATGTTATCTTCACAGTTTTTGTATACTCAGGCAAAGCCTATTAAACGCAAGCGTACACCAGGTTACTTGTTGAATAATGTATTTCAAGCACTTAAAATTACTAGGGATTTGACTAAGATCTGTACATGAATACATATTTTGGACTTAATTTTCTGCACTGGCATTTCTTCAGCTGAATATACTTTACATTCTACAATGAACTCAGTTAATATTAGGCTTTTCCAGGACATAACAAAGGTAATAACACTATCTTTACAATATAAACTTTATGACATTATGAATAAAACTGACAAGTGTAAAATTTGATCCATAAACTAAGTGATATACTTATGTTAATTTACCTTTTAAAAGATATTATGTGTTGCTCAGTTTTTTTGACAGGGCTTCCATTCATACTGAAGACATGTTGAAAAACACTATATTTTCTCTCAATAAGGAAAATCACTTTATCCACTATCATTCTCATTCTGTCTCAATAAAAAATCAATCATCAAATACTTGTTTCCAAGTTCTACTTGTTAAACTGCCAATTTATGCATACTGTTCGACTCAGCTCAAATTCTTTCAAGATTACTTGTTATTCTTTTTAACGTTTTTTTATAGCATTCAACTTTTAAAAGAACAAGGAGAAAATAAAACTATATACATATTACAATAATTTTACATTTAGAAGTTTGTGATCTGATGAGGTTCAGAATCTTCATTTTTGTAAGAAAAAAAAAACAAAACTAAATCTTTTATGTGGTTTTCAAAGTAATAAAGGTCTGATTGATCCCACTGACTAAGGCAATTGCATCGGTTGTCTAAGTGGTAGTAACGTCAATGTCAGATATGTGGTTATCTTTTCATCTTGGCCTATTCTCAAATGTAAAAATCAAATGTTTGAAGGACATTTCACTGACCTGTTATGGCCTCTGCAACTCTCAAACACAATACTAGTATTCCTCATATAAGTGCCACATTTTGGATAAAAAAACACTTCACCAATGATGCCTTTGCGACATCTGGCGGTCCTTATTATACATAAACTTTAGGTTTGTCTCTTTGTTGGGTGCTTTCAGTTGTTGTTGGGTACTTTTAGTATATTATTTTTATTTCATTTATTTATTTATTTGGAAACCTACCAGTATGTAAAACTTTAGTCCAAAAGGCTTTGATACCCCCTAGCGGGGGGACAAAAGCAATCTAGTCTGCAAAAACACAACGAGGTCTACCATGAATCCATATGGAGCAAAAGGTCACAAATCTTGAGATGCAGTGACATCATGACAATAAGACACTTTTGAGACAGAAGCCAGCTCATTTTGAATATAAAAAGGACACTGATCAAATTCTCCCACACATTTAAAACTATAGAGAAACATAAGCATGCAAAGACCTTGATATAGATGCTTAACAGGGGAGTTAAAGCATACCTTTAGTTTTCACAATTATAAGATGCCACTGGGAACTTGGCAAGTCTGCTTCAGAAGATATAAAAGCTTTATTTTTATGTTATTATTGGATGCTGAGAAAATGTCATTAAAGAAAAAAACACTCAGTTCACAGGGTGTGTGCTCCCTGTAACACCCCAGCTCTTTTAAAATTAATTCACTTACATCAAAGCTTGTTCTACATGTTTCAGTCTTATTATTTATCATTTCAATAAACTATGAGAAAAGTATTTTAAGTCACAGAAAAATTATCTTTCTTTCTTCATCCCTCTTCCTAAGCTATTTCAGTGCAGTAGGAAAAACTCATTCTAAATTCTTTATTACATTAACCGCAGGAATATTTGACATCAACTTTGTGAAACCATGACTTTGCTAATTCTTAGCCCAGCGGGAGAAACTAGTATGTTGTTTAAACTCTATTTTTCACTTGTTCTAACAATTAGCACTCTAAAACAATACATGATACAATAACCAAAAGATTAAATGTATACTACTAAATGTTTTTCTTGAAAAAAAAAAGAAAAAAAAAGCCAACAGAATATTTTCTTCAGCTGAAAATGAAGCACTTGAAAATATGTTCCTTGAGATATAGGGCATCATTTCTTTAAATTCTATTTTGCTGCCTCATGGTAAATATTCACTTAAGTACTTTACTGTTCTGAAACTAGAAACACAGTATATTGTATGGACATAGGTTTGTCCTCATATGAACAGATACATAGCGTGTACAGATACATAGCGTTACTGACATTCAAGAACAATTTCTAATAAATCATAACTGAATCAAATGGAAAAAAATTGTCTTTCAAAACTGCTCTTGGGACTGACTACATTTAATGAATAGTCTAATGGTATAGTTTACTATTGTCTTATTTTACAGAATAAAAGAGTACTGCACCCTCAGAATACCTAGTAGGCCCCCATAAAAACTATCGCTCAACTTTTAATTAAAATTTCTATAGCCTGTATTTTCAGTGTACTTATATGGACAAAATTCAGACCATGTACTGTGGGGCAGGCAAACAGTTGTTTGCAGACCACAGATATGCAATCACAAGACAAATAGATGGCCAAAGAAACACTGCTAATTCCAAGTAGTCTCCTTCTCAAGCCCCAGAACTGCAAACATGCAATCTAGTCTAACATGTTGAATTCCAGTTATTGTATTGAATTCACAGAGACAACTCATTAGATTAAGTATATGAATAAGATGTTTCAGGATTATGTTTTAGTATGGAATAAAACGATTAATCACTCATTAATCCCCATGTAGGAAAATTCTGCATGTGACAGCAAAGTTAGATTAAAACGAGGACACTAAATTTGACAAACTTAAGAAAACACAGTAGAAAATGTCATGAAAAGGCCATCATGAAAAGAAAGAGTTCTCTCCTAATCACTTTAAATGAGACTGTTAACAGGAAAAGAAGAAAAATACATTTAGGATTGATAGGAGCTGTAGAGTCAGCAATGTAAAATTCAGGAGTAATATAAAAATAGAACTGAAAAAACAAAGCAGCCATCTCTCCATATTCAACAAACATCTATGCATATTCAGAGAAGAAAAAGGGAGACACTCCACCTCACCGCCTCCCCCGATACAAAAGATACAACAGAATCATAATGGAATGGTTCATATTTTTGGGAGATGGAATACTCATCTATAAACTACATAGAATAGACTGATTATGTTGAAGAAATGAACATACAGTGATAAATCTAATAAATTTCACAAGTGGAAAACCATTCTAGTTAAAACTATATGGACAGACCTCTAGAACGCACATATGTTTCTAGAGCTATCATACCAAATCTGGATTTACCAAGGAGGATACTGATTAGCCACAAGAATCAGACCAAGAAGAAAAAGTCAGTAAGAATGCTAGTTAGAATGATTTTAGGTATTTTCATATAAAGTGGTCCAATAATATAGTGGTAAATAGTTTGGAAATACAATTTCCACACTTTCAGGGATTATTTTTTGGCAGAATTGGTTGCACAGCAAATAAAAGGAAAAGTTGTTGTTAATATAATAGAATAGAATCATAGAATCATAGAATCATTAAGGTTGGAAAAGACCTCTAAGATCATCAAGTCCAACCGTTAACCCAACACCACCATGCCCACTAAACCATGTCCCTAAGTGCCTCATCTACACGTCTTTTAAATACCTCCAGGGATGGGGACTCCACCACTTCCCTGGGCAGCCTCTTCCAAGGCCTGACCACTCTTTCAGTAAAGAAGTTTTTCCTAATGTCCAGTCTAAACCTCCCTTGGTGCAACTTGAGGCCATTTCCTCTCGTCCTATCGCTTGTTACTTGGCAGAAGAGACCAACCCCCACCTCGCTACAACCTCCTTCCAGGTAGTTGTAGAGCGCGATGAGGTCTCCCCTCAGCCTCCTCTTCTCCAGGCTAAACAGCCCCAGTTCCCTCAGCCGCTCCTCATCAGACTTGTTCTCCAGACCCTTCACCAGCTTCGTTGCCCTTCTCTGGACACGCTCCAGCACCTCAATGTCCTTCTTGTAGTGAGGGGCCCAAAACTGAACACAGTATTCGAGGTTAATTAAATATAAAAAGCTGAAATAAAAATTAAAACAGCTGAAAACTAAGCAATGGAGATTGTACTATAATGGAATTCTACATTCTGCAGGAGCAAAAAATACATCACCTTTAATTTCAGTAGATGATATGTATTAAGTACCATCGAAAGACTGAAGGTCAGAAGACCTTAAACTGAAAACCTAAAAACATAGCAATTTATCAAGGCCAGAGGGAACACACATGAGTTTCTGAGAATTGTAAGAACAAAATAATTCTTAGACGTACAAAGAGTAATAAGATTGATTTATTTTGAAATAAGAAATGTTCGGGTTTTTTTTTTTTTTTTAATAGGGCTGGAAAACCACTTGCAAAACCAATTAAAATAAATTGATGGAAGAATTAAAACATCATGGTATAAGGAGCAGTTTCTGCAAAGTAAACTCAATCCTCAGTGATCTAAGTATCAATAAAGTAAACAACAAATTGACAACATTTATACTTCTAAAAGCATTAGAGCAACTCCTTTGTTGCTGTAAAATAAACTAAAGCATGGCCTTAAGACCTCAGAATCTGTTAATTTTCTACCAGAAATGTTTACCCATAATGAAGACACCAGGAAAACTATGAAAGCCTCATCACATAAACCTTGTTCTAGGCCCACTACCTTTCCTGGTGGAAAAGTAATAGAGAAAAGCAGTACCCTTTGCCAGATGACTATCACTGAATCTTTCTCGCTCAGAAGGTTATAGCCTGAAGGTGGTTAACTCAGATCGGTTAGTATCAAACCATTCTGTTTCGGGCATGATGTCGGAGAATGATCTTTGAGCCTAACTTCAAAATATCTGAATCATAGATCACCTTGATCTATGACAATTTTGGTTTGAAGTTTAGATAGACAGAGGTCAATGATCTCTTTATGACACACAGAGAACAAGTGTCCAGGGAATTGCTGCTGTATCTGCCACGTACATTCACTCCTTAAGACATTGTTAGGCTGTTTGCAGATATTGGCAAAAGTGAATAGAACTGTTCTCTGTAAGTCTAATACATCCAATTTTGAGAGCACATTTAATTTTTCAGTGTCTGATAGTAACTGTAATTACTCCTTTTCCTGGAGAGGTCTCACGTTTGGAATCCCATAAAATGCCATTCTGTTATTGCTAATCTTCAAGGCACATATGGAATTTTTTAGGAGGTTATTAGAAAGAGGAGAGAGAGATATTTGCTGTTGGCACTGGCTATTTATATTTGAAAGACATATGATCATGTGTCTTTCACTTGTCTTTGCTTAATATAGGTTGATGCTTCAACTAATGTTGAGTAGAGTTGGGGTTGGATCTAAAAAAATGAGCCTGGCTTTAGCCCGAGTCATATGTATGATTTATTCTGAATAGGGAGCTTCTGCTTATTTCTCTGAAACCACATTTGGGGGTTGTGGAAGGAGAGAGCTGGTGAACATGTTTCAGCTTGTGGCTATAATATAAAACAGCTAGAAAAATGACACTTGCAGCAAGCATCAATTCACTTAATGAACAGAGTATATGCTTATCAGATGTTCTGTGATCATCATGAAAGCCCCTTGGTCTCTGGATGAGTTTAAGGTGCTGACTATGACCTAATGAAAGCAATAAATAACCTGTGCCTGGCCTACTGGAGAACTACCTTTCCCTCTGTGAATTGCAGTCGCTTCAGTGCAGCAGAGACATGCTAGAGAAGAATCTATTCTTTCTCTCTCTCTAAAAAAAAAAAAAAAAAAAAAAATAATAATTTAGGAACATCTACCAGATTGGCTTGATTTCTGTGCATGGAGCAATCACAGCATCTGATGACCAGCATGTGAAGAGTCAACAAGGTACCAAAGATCTTTAATACTTTATTACTATATTAATGGAAAGTCAGCTCACATTTGAAATTGTGGCTTATTTCTTTTGAAACAGAATGCCTGTAAGGTCGCTGTCACATCTTTCTTCTCTAAATTAATTTTGTACCAAAATTTCTTACGCAACAACCATCTTTCCACTGAGTTCTGCAAGAGAACACCCAATTATCTATGCATTCACTTTGAGACTAGTAAGTGCATTAAATGCTATTTCTATAGCATGATCTGACTGTCACTCCATATGAAACAATAAATAATGCAATGTTGAAAATATGAGAGAAATGAAAGATAAATTTACTTTCTAAGAGGAGCTACTACTTAACATTTTTAAAGATTCCTTTTGTACTTGAAAGACAATAAGAAAGCCTTTGATTTTCTATATACCATTTACAGAGGTTTAACTATATATCACATAAATGCTTTCAGTTTTTATCCAAATGTGCTGTTAAATTACCCATGTAATTATCCCAAGAGAAATCATTATACTTTTTTATTGTTAATTTCATTAACACTTTAGTGGGAAGAGTTTGGTTGTATTTAAATTCAGCTGTCACAGTCTTTATTAGTACAATTAAAGGGATCATTTCTGTATTATTCTGGAGGGGAGGGTGGTTTTTTTGCGGAGGTGTTTAATTACTGAGTTAAAGCAACAACAAATGGGCAAAAATATAGGCAATAATCTATGGTCAAACTTGAAAAAAAATACAATTCTCCCTGATCCCCATAGTAAAGTCTGTTTTAAAATACACTATCATTAAAATGAAATTACAACAGTTCTTTCTAAAAGGGGTGACATGACATGACAGCTGTATATACTTTAACAAGCCCTCCAATAACAAGCAGTAGCACTACATTGAGTAATCAGATAAAATCTGTTACAGATATATCTTAAAGACAGATATATTCAAATATCTGCTTACAGAGCCTTGTAAAGCCAAAGCAGATATCACTTTTGATATACCACTATTATAACACCTTATTACTTCATCAATAAATGCAGCACCATTGCTTCCTTGCCTTTTGTGTGCATTACAGTGTTGCTGAGCCAGCAGGCATTATACTTATATACAGTCCCATTGATTTAAGTCGAGTAAGACCAAAGTAACTTTGCAACTGGCAATCCAGGCATAAAAAAGTGGAGAATATAGGTTGCAAATTAAAATTAATTTGTAGAGATGAAGTTCAAAACTAAGAGAGATGTGCTAAAGAGGGAAACAGAAGATCAGGCTACTTCTATAAAGAAATTCCTCATCCCAGATGAAAGCGGGACACTGCTCTCATCTGCTTCAGATTTTAAAGAAGGATTTTTATTATCTTGAGCATCCATATTTGGAAAAAGATGAGAATCAGAGAGACCAAGGAATTAGCAAATACAAAAATCCAAGCAAATTCTTATTCATTGCTCTTTGACAGAGTAAAATTAATTTTTATCTACAGGGAGTATATCAATTTAAGGATAATCTGGGGGAAAAAAATTAATGGGGAGGTATAAGACCTCTAACTAGACTCTTCTTCATTCCAGGGGATCCACAGAGTTTAAGGAAGAATGATGTGGAAAAATTGTATGGAGATTTCATTCTTTGGCTTCTTATTATGGGTTTTTCCCATCAGTGCAGGTGAAAAATACAGTGCAGGTTGAATAAATAATAAAACCTTCTAAATCATTTCATTTCAAACATTTTATGACTTTCTGTCTACATTGCAGCGCTACAGAATAACTGAATCTTTGTTCCAGATGATTTTTGTACTAGAGGAAAGGACTGGAAAATCATGAAGAAAATGGCCATTCATTTATATGCAGAAAATCCCTGTATTAATTTTTTCTGCTAAAGCTTTTGTGCACATTTTATGTGAACAAAGATTTATAATATGAAAACTATGTACGCTTATCATTGCAATCAAAACTGTGTGCCCATTTAAATGAACTTGTTATTAAAATGAGCAAAAGATGAAAACAATATCAGGTTTTTCTTTTGTTTTCTAAACTGAATAGTATTCCTTGGAAAACAAACAAATATTTTTGTTTTAAAAAAAAAAAATCAATAATGAAAACATTCCAGGGTTGTGTTTTTCAACTAAAATGGAAAGACAAAAGTTTAAGAATGTTTATAGATGTCTAGTTTAACAGTTTCATGTGTTGGATGTGACTTTCACAGTCTGTTGGCAGTTTGCAGGAAAGCCATCACACCTGTGACTTGGTTGTTGATTAATGAGTCTTTCAATTCATTGCTACCATCTGAAGAAGGGCCGTGGCCTTTCTAAGCTTCACTGGTTTATTCGCCTTCAACTGTAGTCCTACCAAGGTATCTTCCATAAAGAAAATCACACCTGGTTAAGGCTAATGAAAACCTCAATATGTCATTTTCTAGACAAGTCAAAAAGCATGTAAAACTAGACAAAAGATGTATTCAAGCAACATGAATGCAGTTTTGTCACAACCTGTCAATCTGAAGACTAACATAAAAAAGCTTTCTTCAATGACATTTTCCAGTGTCAACTATTAGAATGACAATCCTGAACTCCCTCTTTGCTACATGATGCAGGATGCATAATGGTTTCCCACTCTTCACAAAGACTGAATTTTGTTGTTAGATCCCAGAAAGAAGTTTACAGGGGGAAAAAAAGCAACAAATAAACAGTTTTCCTGGGCCATATTATCAGTCAGCATCACAAACCGCCAAGTCACAGTGTCTATGCCGTTTTAAACTGACTACTCGCATCACAGAACCTAGCAAGAGCACATGTGAAACTGCCCAACTCTGCTGTATCTTCAAAACTGTATCATGACTGCAAAACTTTCAAGGGCATTTTGACTTTGACAACTGGGCCTGGGGAAGAGGCAATAAGATCTCTGGGACTTATCCTTTCTTAAGCAATTAGCTGTTGAACCAGGGTGAGCCAAGCAGGACAGAGGAAGTTCACCCAGGAAAGCCATGCGAGAAAGCCAATAACCTGTGGGAAAGTGGTAGCTCTGAGAGAGAGCAGTTACAGCTACAAAGGTCTGTAATCTGCACAGTAGCAGCCACCAGTCCTTACTACTTGCTTTGTTGAAACAGCGAATGTTTCAAGGTCAAGAGAAAGCATATAGTTGTTCCCCATCTCCTTTGGGGTAAAACTAATGGGCCTACCACTTCCTAAGAAGACTGCAAGGTAATTCAAATTAGCTAAGCAACTAAGTATAACTAAAGATGAACCACCTCTCCTTTGTTGCCACCTAGGACTGTGCGCATCAACAGTTCCCACAGATCAAATACTTTAGTATTTGTAGTAGCTTTTGTATTTTAAAATTCAGTCAAAAGAGCTAGGTTCTACTCTTGGCTTTGCTACAGACTATTTTTGCAATGTAGAAGAAACCTTAAAAGTGACTGCAGGACCAGATTTTCCATCTGTTTAAGTTTGATATTAATACTTCCCCCCTCAACCTTACAGGGGATTTGCATGTCTCAACTCATTACAGCTTGCAAAGAAATTGAGATCTCTGTATGGAAATTGAATTACTCTGCATTACTAGCACTTTGCTGAAAATCCCTTATCTAAAAGAAGGAGAAGGAAGAAACAACAGGTTGGCGGGCAAAACAGACTTTTAGCTCCTTGGCTTGTGTCTTGTAGCCATGTAGCTGTAGGTGTAGCAAGAAAGCCTATAGATGAGATCAGTAGCTAAGCCAGTGTGTAGTTAGCCTAGTCAGTACTCTACATGCATTAATACACATTTAGAGCTTTTGTACACACTTATGATCACTATTTATCTATTAAGAACGAAAACTTAGATCAGAAAGGCTCAGAAAGAGGAAGAAGAAAAGAACAGATAAGAAGACAAACATGATTATCTCCACTTAAGAATCCTTAGTGAGCAACAGGATGCGAGCCAGACTTGAAAGGAAGGCAAATTATTTGCAGGTGAAAGGAAGTATCTATTTTTAAGGAAAGTCAGCCAGGCCATGCGATGCCAGTCACCAGGTTAATTAGATAGTGACATAAAATGTCGAAGTGTCACACTTCCAAATAACTATTTGTGGTTGCTGTATACAAAAATATCTAGTTATGAAGAAAAGATATATACTTTTAAAGAAACCAATGAAATATGAATCCTAACAATAAATGCATATATGCATTATTAACATTAATACATTGCATTTACTTAGCATTTTTTCCATCAAAACATATCAAGGGACATAAAAATGTGGACAAATGTTACCTAATTTTAAATGGGGAAACCAAGATACAGTGAGACATTATTAGAAGAATGGGGTTTAGCTCACACGCCTATGTTCTAGCCAATAAGCTGTGCTTAATATGCTTTTGAATGCAAAACATGTATCGCCAATACTAATTTTTTTTTTTTTTTTACTTTTTCTAGAGGCCAGGTTTGAGCAATAGAAATAGCATTAGATTAGAACGAACCTTATTTAAGCAATTTTATAGTTGTTACTTCAAAGAGAGCTGATAAGTACATACTTCCATATCCTATGTACGCAAAGGCCTCATCATAAATGACTTCCAAGTACTAAAAAGGAGCTCACATTAACTAAGGTTAACTGGGACGTGGCAGTTCCTTCCTTTTTAGCATCTTTTGTTGGAGAATATTGTTCTATTCATAGGATTCATCAACACGTCTGCAGGAGAGAGAGACCGCTAATAACCAGAAAGTCTGAAGTGTACTGCATATGGGAAGTCTCACCTTTAGCCTCACTTACTTGTGAAATTCATGCTACAACTGTATACATAATAGTGGCTGGAGTGGCATTCAAACACTATGCAATACAAGGTACCATCTACTCTCTTGCTTATCGATCTACATTCTGCCACCAAGGCTTTAAAACTGCCAGGCAGGGAACTGAGCCTACTTCTGACAGATCCTTTAAGGTCAGAGTACACTTTCATTAGCTGTGTCAGAAGAGGATAAGCAGGTGGAGGATAATCCTTACGTTGACAGATGTGACATGTACCTTGTTATTGACCAACTCATTTATGGAAAATGGTCCTTGCTTATCCAGAAAGGTCAAAATCAGATTTTCTTCAAAAAACCAGTAGCTTTTTTTTGTACATCCAGCACTAGAGTCTAAACCTGACTCTCTGATCAACCAAGAGATGTACAATAACGGATTAATACCTTTCACCTGCTTCTTTTGATACAGGAACAATGGGATACTGTCTTTCATAGCCTCCCATGCATTTTAGAAAGCCTGTTCTCACATGCATTATAAGGACATCCATTATAATCTCACCCAGCAGGTGGTGATTACTGCAGTATTAATGGCATCCCAGTTTTTCACCAACACATCATTAACAGTTGACTTGTAGCCGTAACAACAATACAGATTTCCAATATCCACCAATTTGGATACAAAAGGTCTAGGAGCATCTGCGGTTTAGAAGAAGGACTGACTAACACATTCAAAAGTACACTAGACGTAACACTGGCGTCTTCTGCCATGCAGATATGGTCTCTGTCTTGGCATCGTGCCAGTAACTGCTCTTCCACCATTTGTTTCTTCTACAAAGAAAATTGTTAGAGAACTTCCTACTTTTTCATACCTTTGGTATTTTCACTCATTTCTCAGATTTGTGCTTTTGTAGAGCTGCATAAAAAAAATCTTTTGCAGGCAACAAAGCACATGCAGTTTGCTGACATTCTTTTCAATTTCAAAACTACATAATACATTTTTCCATGTGTTGATAAACTGGATTTTAAAAGAGCATTTTCTGGATATCTAGATAATCAACAACACAATGAATATAAACATTTTCTATAAATAGTTCACCATATGGCTACCATTCTCAGCAGATGGTGTCTGTGTATCCACTAGAATATACAAGAGCTATGCAGATTTTGCCCTGCAATCATTCAAAATTCTAAGTAAGAATTTTTTTACTTAATTTCAGTTTTATTAAGCTTAATCAATGGCAAAACATATAATTTTATCACGTAAGTCTAGTATAGGGAAAATGCCACAACTATATTAACAAATTTATTTGCAAAAGGCAAGTAGACAGTCCTCACCCAATACAGTGAAAAGGACTTCAAAAAAAGAGAGACACCAGGTACAAGATCGTAAGAGATCTTCTTAATTTTAGTGCAGCACCCTGCTGTCAAGGATAGTCTTTATCTTCCTAAAAAGCAGTTTCACTTGCAAATAGCCCAGTAGTTTGTCAGACAGAATGCAGTCTGGACTATGTTAAGAAAAATTCTGGAGTCCGAAGAATGTGAGAGTTTGTGTATATTTTGCAGTAAACATTACTAGAAAGCCTACATATTTTATCCAGTTTTAGTAGAAAACAAACTTACTAATTTTTTATAGTTTCCTTAAAGCCAACACATAAACAATTCCAGGTTTTCTACTCTGCTTTGAGAAGCTGCTGGGCAGTTGAGAATATTTATCAAAGGAACACGACTGGAGGTAAATCATTTGGTCTATCCTGTTTCAACTTGAAACTACTTAAGCTCACATCACTGCGCAAACACTTTCTGGAAAACTCTTCTTGAGCTACACTGGTTTATCTGTTGGAAATCATCTTCTAATTTCCAGTCTAGACCTTTTTCATGGCAGTTTTTATCCACTCGAACAAATACTGGTTTTAACTTCTATAATTTTTCTTGGTACTGTTTCTCACCTGATGCATTTATGGTAAACCAACATATTCCCCTCTCACTTACTAAGTTTTATGCTTCCTATTCTTAAGATCTTGTACCTGACTGTCATTGGCTTTGCCAGTCATGAGTTCTTCTCTGTCTCCTCCTGTAGCTTCCAGAGTGCTCCTGCTCGCATGCGCACCCCCACATCATTCCAACCAAATCACTACTTACTGCCCTGCACTGGCACCAGCGCTCTGTGAAACTTCCCTAAGCGCAGAGGAGGGAATCCTGGCTGCTCCTCCTCAGAACAGCAAATTACTGCAATGTTGGAGAATGGCTTCACGTGTTACAATAATGTACAATAATTCTTTCTCATAATTATAGCGAGTGCAATGTGTAGTTATTCTCTATAGTAATGTATTCAATGCACCTGGAAGTCCTGCAGAGCTGCAGGAGGAAGGTCACATCTCAAAACCTAGCAAAATATTAATATAACTATGTAAAAGTTGCTGAGATACTTCTCAGAAAATAAATTATCAGAAAGTATTTAATTTATGTATCAGTAAAAAGGAGAGTACCTAAACAAGAAGGGTAACGTATGGTATGTGCTTATGCCTCAGTGTTGAGAACACACCAGCTTTTTGGCTATTGCTGAGCAGTGCTTGCACAGCGCCAAGGCCTTTTCTTTTTCCCACTCTGCCCCCCAGCAAGTGGGCTGGGGGTGTGCGAGAAGCTGTGAGGGGGCACAGCCGGGACAGCTGACCCAAAATGACCAAAGGGATATTCCATGCCATATAAACATCGTGCTCAGCAGTAAAAGCTGGGGAGAGGAGGAGGAAGGGGGGACGTTCGGGGTTACGGCGACTGCCTGGCCAAGGAACCGCTATGTGTGATGAAGCCCTGCTTTCCAGGAAGTGGCTGGACATCTGCCTGCTGATGGGAAGCAGTGAGTGAATTCCTTATTTTGCTTTGCTTATGTGTGCTGCTTTTCTTCACTTATTAAACTGTCTTTATCTGAACCCATGAGTTTTCTCACCTCTGCTCTTGCAGTTCTCTCCCCCATCCCACTGCAGGGGGAGCGAGCGACCAGCTATATGGACACTTAGCTGCCGGCCGGGGTCAGTGACTCACCAGAGTCACTAACGTATTTTCACATGTGATAATATGCACAGAGATAGTGGCCAGACAGTTAAAAAGAAGAGATCATTGCTGATACAATAAACTGCAGAAACAGTTTCAACATGCTGATTTAGCCAGACAATAACAATTTTTCCTTTATGAGCAGGACAGTGATTAAAAGTTGAGATACACGTGAATTAAACACTAAGTAAAAGCACGTGGTCTTCTTGTCTTAACATGTGTATTAGAAGTAAGGAACTCCCATTTGGTACTGACATATCTAAGGATGTAGAAGTGAGTGCCAAGATTCGAAAAAGCGGCATGTATCTGTGTAAGTATGCAGGACATTTTTTAAAACTTCAGTAAATCAAGTACTATAAATTAGCTCAATGTTAACAGGCTTATTATTAAAAGATATTATTTCAAGTATAATTGAAAAGTATGTTTTAACTTTTATTCTTGCAGCTCAAACTATATGTAAAAAAAAAGATTCAGAAGCAAAACTTGAAAGGAAAGGAATCCTTCTATGTATCCCTTTTCTTCCTGTAAGGAAAACTTCCTTACAGTTTCTAAAGATATGAACTGTAAACAGGAATGAACATCAAGCTTTTTATGTTACTGCTTACTGCTCATCTTTAATAGGCTTTTCCTGATAGCATTCTATATTTGATAACCTTGAAATAAAATAATATCATTAACCAGCCACATCTTTGATTTGAAAAATTTCCTAAACACTTTTACTTTGAAGATCATAGGAACGCGTGGCTTAGATTCACACGCTCATGTGGAGCCAACAACGAGTAGTACACAACAATTCATTCCCTTTTTAACCAGTCCTAAAAGCCTTTTACTTTCCCCTAACCACCAACCAATTAATTTGCCTACCACTTGCTGGCTCTGGGACAATGCTCCCATAACCCCCTCCCACCTAACTCAGTCATTAACTAGGTTAGGGGAGCATTTCCCTTGTAAATGAGTCCCCTAAGCATTTTTACTTTTTTTCCACCAAAGAGAGCGCAGAACATACTTGTTTTACTTCGTATGCAACAGACAGTATTTCTCTTTAAGTATAAAAAAAGGAAATAGACCCTGTGAACAGGTAAAAATATTTTTGCCTGCACAGAAGCAACTGATAAGGGAAAGCTTTAGCATGTGTTAAGGAAAGGAGTAATTAAAGTATTATGGCACTCTACTTGATAAACTGATGGTTCTGACTCTTTTCAAGTAGTGCCCTTAGTTTTGTTTAACTCATCTCAGGAGGCAAATAGTAGAAACAGAACAGATTCACCATAAACAGGAGGTCAAAATAATCACACACCCATCCAGCTTGAACCTTAACTCCTGAGCACACGGCTGAGATTTATGCAATTTTAGGAAGGAGCATGAAGAATCACCTAAAGATAGGGCTCACTTGAGTCATTGCAAAGCTTACTTGAGTAGCCATGAGACCAGCTAGAATTGGCCTAGCCAGTTGGGAAAACATCAACAGACATACTTTAGCTATGCTAAAAATTAAGTCACGTAAAGACAAGCTGTGTTGGAGATGCTGGTCGCTATGGCAGATATTGGATTAGCAATTCTACTTAATGATCACAATGGGTTTAAAGGATCTGTTGGTCTGTAAAGTAGAGAAGAGTGGTTTAAATAATAAATCATGAGCTAACCATTAATGGCTTGCATAATGTCACTTTTAGATGAGAATTTCCATATCATGTAGAAGGGCAATGAATGGAGACATTTTCAAATTAGGAAGGATGACAACAATTAGGGCACTTATTAAATAAAAAAAAAAAAGATGCAACAATAGATGATATGACAAAGGCGTGAAATACGGAGAAGGACAGAGAAGGCATATAGATGACTTCTTTCTAAACTCTATAAAAAGATTAAAAGAAAAATGAAATGTGTTTCAAGATATCAGAGGAGATTAAATGTCCACAGAAAATGTTCCTTCTGTAAATCACAGCAGTCTTCTCTGCTCCCTTTGGCTCATATTGATGACATCAACATGAAGGGAAGTTCAAGAACCAGCTTGAGTCTAAGAATTTCTATTAGAATCTCTTTTAAAGGACAAACTACTTCATCTTTAATGAAGGACAAGTGTTAGCAATCAGCAGCAAAACTATTAAAGAAAAAAAAATTAGTACTGAATTGTCTCAGCCATTTAACATAAAAATGACACTACTAGTACAGACCAAAAAGCCCATGAAGTCCCATGTTCTGTCTAGTACCAGAGGGTAACAGAGGACATCAAGAGGAGAATTGAATGGCACATTTTCACCAGCATAATTTTTTGTGCAATTGCATTAGAATTTTGGAAAATAACAAAAGAAAGAATGGGGAAAGAATTAATCATAGCAAAATTAAGAAAGAAGACTAGAAATAGACTGTACAAATATTTTATATATGAAATGAAGGAAGAACTAAATGTTTAAGACTAACTGCTAACAATAAATTGAGAAAATGGCATCAAAAACATAAAAACATTTTTGACATGCAAATTCACACTTTTGAAATTGTCACTCTAGTTTCTAAATAGAGAAACAGCTCGGTTTAAAAGATGAATGATATGACCACATTAGATGTAATCAGGAGGATTCAGAATTAAGAAGAGTATGTTAAACTTCTTCATTTCCAACACGTACATTTTCCAGTGTCCACAAGGATGTAAGTGGCAAATACTTTAGAAAAATACCCATTTTTTCCACCTCCAATTTTCTGAATTTAACAAATTGCTATTTCTGAATTTAGCAAGTATCAATTCTGCATTAAATATATCTGCTTATCAATTAAGCAGTTAAATTTTACAAGTAAAAAAGTGTTAAAATATTAAAATAAGTTCCATTAGTTAAAAACTATTAAAGAAACACTTTCTATTTCTAGCTACACTTGTCATGCCCCCAAGTGAATTTAAGATTCATTGCAGCTTGAGTAAACATCCCCTAAGTTCTATTCTACACAGCTGAAATCTCCCTGAGCAGTATAGGTTTGCAAAAGTTACTCATTTCTTTTTAAAGCACTATTTAAGGGCAATATCAACATATATTCAGGTCTCAGACAGAAAGAACATATTAGGTTCCTCAAAATAGGAACTGAAAACCATCTTTGTATGGACCAAATACACGGGACAATAAATATCTCCATTTTAAAACTGCATATTTAAAAATAAATATGTAATCTATTTCATAAATTTCACCAGTAAAATCTTTGTGTATTGACTATTATAAAGTAAAAAAGACAAGAGGGAAGTGCAATTATTTGCCAAAATCCCATTACCTGTGTGCCAGCAGCACCCTGAAGGTCATCTGATTCAGTCCCAAATAACTTGGCAGCAAGTTTGACCAATCCCAGTTCCATTCAGTAATGGTTGACTGTTGATACATGGCAAGAAGCTATTGTTAGTTATTAATCAGCGTTAATATGATCAGTAAATTAAAGCTCCAGCTGTGATATACTAACCAAGAAGGAGGGGGGTCTAGAACAAGGACTTAGACAGATGATATCAATCATGTCCACAGAAGAAGGTTTTTATTCCAATAAGACAGCAATTAATTTATAAATCCATTTGGGGATGTAGCCATTATTTATAAAAAGATAAATCAATTTTTTGAACCGTTATTCTTCCAACTGTTAATGGCATTCTGCCCAACCACTTTGTCCGAGAGCTTGACTCTTTGTTTGAAAAGCAAAATAATTGGCAGCTTTTTATGTAACAGCAATTTACATTTTCTGCTGTCAGCAAAAAGTTTGTCATGAAAAACTTGGTATAGCTGGAATTCAAGATGTAACCTGTATTGTAATTAGAGTGATGGTTTACTTGTTTACTGTTTTGTAAGGCACTCCAGTCACCAGATGGTTATTATAAATAGCAGTAAGTCTAGACAATACGTACAAATATAACTCCATATTGCTTATTTAATAAATAAAAGCAATCTACAATACTGGCGGGCAGACAAAAGACCACACACAACATTCTTATGTTTACAAAACAGTAATTCCTGTTGCATAATATTAATTTTTATTGTCAGTAATGGTCAAGAAGTGACTACAATTCAACATTCTTGGGAGGAAGTAATTCAAAAACTATTGTTATAACACTAAAACGGCACTGAGTAGTTTAAAAAAACCCCCAAACATTAAGCAAGTCAAAACAATGGAAATAAACCTAAATAAGAAGAGTAACGCATATCCTGTAGTGCATCTTTTTCTTCTTACAGACAGCACTTGGTTCTTCTGGGAGAGCAGAATTAGTGCAATCCCTCCCCTTCCTTCCATCTTTATTTTATTCCCTTCCTTCTTTTAATTTAATGTTCTCCCTAATCCTCATCTTTGGCATGCACTTAAAAGTAACGTAGAAAAATAAAGGTGAAATACAGAGTAAGAAAGGGAGACAAGGGTAGCTAAAGAAAGAATAATATAGTGTGAAAGTGAAAAGTGAATGAAGTAACAGTGAACATCTGATAAACAAGAAATAAGGGTATTTTATTCCCTTCCTTCTTTTAATTTAATGTTCTCCCTAATCCTCATCTTTGGCATGCACTTAAAAGTAACGTAGAAAAATAAAGGTGAAATACAGAGTAAGAAAGGGAGACAAGGGTAGCTAAAGAAAGAATAATATAGTGTGAAAGTGAAAAGTGAATGAAGTAACAGTGAACATCTGATAAACAAGAAATAAGGGAAGGGAAGGAGTAGAAGAACACAGGCGAAAAACAGGCAACTGTTCTGTACTCTACACTGAATTAAAAATAGATAAATAAATATGGAGGAAGTACTTGTAAAATCAAGAGCAGTAAAAAGGAGAAGCTAAACAGCCAGTAGCAACAGTCATAAAAACAAATAGGAAAATTAATAAGTATACCAGATAAAAATTCAGTCCACCACACTGATCAGCTCCGTGAAAAAATAAAGGATCAGTTTGAAAAGTCACTTCAGGAAAGGAAAATAATTTCTTTGTAGCATTTTTCTTTGGGGATACTGCTGAGGAGTTGCATAGCCTAGGCTTAATCTTATCAGACAATAGAGGAGCAGCAGTACTGGCAGAGACTGAGGTGTCAGGACAAATTGATAAAATCAAGAGCAACAAGTTACTAGGACCAGATGGTGATTATTCAAGATTTTTACAGGAATGCAAGAATGAAGTAGCTGAATTGTTAACAGAAATGACACACTTCCTAGCATCAGCTACTGAACTAGAGAGTTGGAAGGTAAGAAATTTACATATCATTAATAAAAATGCTAGGGTTGATCTCAAAATAGCAAAAAAAAATTCAGTGGCCTTCAGGAGCAGTAAAATTTGTAGAAATTATGATTAAGTATCTTGCTAAATTTGACACGATAGGGACAAATTAGCAAAACTTCAGAAGAGAAAAGTCAACCACCCTAATGTACTGCAATTTTTACATATACCAACAAACAATACATGGAATGCTTACTACAGATTATCTTTCAGAAAGCTTTTGAAATAATTTATTTTAAGAAATCCTCTACTGAAATTTGTAGAAATTATGATTAAGTATCTTGCTAAATTTGACACGATAGGGACAAATTAGCAAAACTTCAGAAGAGAAAAGTCAACCACCCTAATGTACTGCAATTTTTACATATACCAACAAACAATACATGGAATGCTTACTACAGATTATCTTTCAGAAAGCTTTTGAAATAATTTATTTTAAGAAATCCTCTACTGAGGAAGCTAAGAGCATGTCTACGCTACATAGTGTAAACACGTTCTTATATTGTTATATATTACATTATTATATATTATAATATGTTATATAGTGTAGCGTAACACAAACATTCTCTGCTTAGAGCTGAACCAGCTCTCTGGACTCACAAGCAGTATTGCCATACCTATTCCAATGGCCCTTCTGAGAGAAAAGTTTTAAAAAGCAATACATAATTAACTGATTGACAAAATACATTGTGAAACCAATAGCTTGTTGGGACTTAGAATTTATAAAAGGATAAAATATTAGTTGATGTATTAAAAACGTATTTAGTTACAAGACAGTTAAAGAAAATGAAGAAATTAATCACGGATTCTAAACTCATAAGCTTCATGGCAGTTGCCAACCAGTAAGAAATGAATTTAAGAATAATTATATCCTTTGAGAAGAATAATTGTTCCCTACCAGCGCTCTGGCATCTTCTACAAGCACTGGTAATAGTCTCTACAGGAAACCAGACACTGAGCTATACTGACCACTATTTCATAAATAGACAGTCCCACACCACTAAATAAATGTGCAATTTTATGGTAAAGGGAACTAAATTACTTAATAATAATATAAAGCTCAGGAAATAAGTCTGTCATTGTCAACAACAGGGCTGGCACATGGTACTTTAAGGTCCATGATCTACTCCTTTTTTCTTTTAATTTTAAGATACTTTTCCATATTCAGGTAATATGCTTTATGCCAAAAGTTTACAAAATCCAAAGCAATTTAATATGAACTATCCCTTGCCATCTGTTGATTAATAGAGCACTGCAAACCTGTCATGTAGCAGAAGAATTCTGCCCTGAGTTGTCACTACTTGAAGGTCTTATTCTACCACACTATTAATGAATTGAGAATTGAAGCATGATAAACTATTTTCTGCATTTCAAATTGGAGTAAGTGATTCTGTAGCCCCTTAAAT
Organism: Fulmarus glacialis; assembly: GCF_000690835.1. Lineage (NCBI taxonomy): Eukaryota > Metazoa > Chordata > Aves > Procellariiformes > Procellariidae > Fulmarus > Fulmarus glacialis. Next base: position 129,784 of record NW_009189639.1, read on the forward strand.
TCTATCAATTTAAGATATACATAAAAGGACTAGTGGAATAAAAAAACGATACTTTTAAAGCATGTTCCTCTGGAGTGAGAAGGAGAAGCCTTGTGAAATTGATAATAAACTCCTTTTTCAGGATATTAACACTTTTATTGCAACATGACAATGATTAAGCATTCATTAAACAAGTAAGGAAAAAAAAGAACAAACCAAAAAACCAAACCAGATATATTTTACAGCAATACACCTGGTGAAATAGTCCAAAAGGCTCAAAACTGGGAAAGATTACACTATTTAAAAGCAGAGTTGTACTGAAAAAGGATGTCTTTCTACCACAAGTCTGTAAATTTCATGCCACTGCAATACCATTTCTTTTTAAATATTTGAAATTGAGGGTAGAATCAAAACTGTAGAGGATGGAATAGGAAGACCTGAGAAACAATGGTGTAAGATTTTTTAAGTGTCCAACTCCTATCAAGAACTACATACCATTTTGTGTATTTAATTGGTCATGTGGTGCTCTAGCAGAGGTTTAGGCAACTAGATCTATTTTCTTTAACTGTTACATTATCAGGAAACTAATTTCTGTAAGTAAATCACAATCCTTTACATACCACTAACATGGCTTAATGAAAAACAGAGAAATGGATGCTTTCATTTTTTCGTGTTTTTCCCCTGCTTATTATCACTGTTCTGTTATATCTCTGTATTTCCAAAGCATCCTTTATTTTACTTTCAACATTCCTGTGAAAGACTCATCAGGAAGTTTCTAAATGTGCACTTGGAGTTTTGCCATCATTTTTCAAAGGACTAAGACTAGCCCTATGTACCATTACACAGATGTAATAAATGTCACTGCTACTAATGGGCTTTCCTTCACTATACTGAACTAACACAGTAAGTCTAAGTAAATGCAAATTGCTTTTACATGCAATAATTCTGATTAAAGAAAAGGACAATAATGGCTTTTTGAACATCATGCTGTTGTAGAGGGTGCCCTCATTAGATTCCTGAGTAATAATATTCCTTTGCACTTCATCAAATGTGAACGTATGTAATTAATTCCGCTTTCATAATTTCAGTCTCTGTCACTATCATGATCATAATAAGATCGACACGTAAAAATTATACTATAACCAAGGTTTCAGATTTTCACAAACCTGATTGAACACTCTCGCACAAGATTGTCTGTACACCTGGAAAGGATTGAAGACAGGCTGCTCTTCTCTGCCCTTCAGTGTCAAAGGCAGGCATTGGCTGGAGGTAACACCATCTTCAGAAGAATTCTCACAAGACAGCTGCTCTTTCAAATATTCCTTTTAGAAGAAAAAACAACCACAAAACAGCATGTGCCACCTAGCTTTCTAAGTGAAACTTGCCTAAATTTCAAGCATAACTTTACAGTGTGCTTGATAGAAGTTCCTTAAAGGAGAGAATAAGTAATCTCTTACAAAATAGAAACCTTTTTAAGAGTAACACCATTTTACAACAAACAATAACCTCCATGAACATCCATCCAACTGAAGCAAATCAGAATAACCTAAGCTATTGTTTTGAAATTGTTATCAAATTATGTTTATCAGTTCTCATTTAATATATATATGTTAGGTATACGTGGAAGCGAAAAAGAAATGTTTTCTATGAGCTGTTCTAATGTATGATGGCTATTATATGATTTCTTTTACATGATAAAGTATACACAAATATTTAAAGTTATTTTTTGGGCAGCATTAAATAGTTACTACATGACTATAAATTAATTGCTTGATGAACCTGTTCAAACCAGTTGTTTAAACACAGGAAATAAATATTCTCCCACTCTTTGAAGCTATTTTTAATTGTTTAAGCATTCAAAGACTAGAAGTCATTTATGATTTACATGGCAATTTTAGAAACTATACTGTAACAGACGCATGATTATTTTGGCCACAATCTTTTCTGTTTTCACTTCTTAAACTACTATGTAAATAAATCACCACTGCATGCCAATAAAGTGTTTTGATTAAATAGAACCATTTTACGAAGGGCTAGATAATGAAACATTTACAGATCTATTTGCTGGAAGGACTACTGTGATTAAACAGTTTATTTTTATTAAAATGAAGTCCATAATGATACGATTGCCATAACATTGAGCAAGACCTCAAGGTGAGTCTTCATTAAGATGGGTGGATGCAAACCCTTCTCTCACTTTGCAGTACTACTGAGATGCTAAAAATTTTCAGATGCAGGTGAGGGAACATGTAAACTACCTGCCAAGGCACCCTGTGCTCCTCAGTGGGTCTTTCTAAAAGAATAATTTCATCATCGGTTTAAACTGATCCAACTGTGGTCTGGCCTGAAAGGCACAAGTTCCCTCCCAATCCACATAGACTGTAGCTGTTTCCCCCTTGTGTTGGCACTAGCATATGTTGTGAAATCAGCCAGAAAAAAGAAAGGTTTCAGCCAGATAAACAAGCCACACGATTTCTCGTACTAGTACAAAGGGGGGCCTAAGAGTGGGAAAGCACAAGGGCAAGAGAAAGAGCAGGACTCTCTCTCTCTGAGGGTTGCAGCCAATTGTTGAGACTGCTTAAGACAGTCGCGAAATCATCTAAGTGTATTAAAAAAAAAAAAAAAAAAAAAGAAGTCAGAGCTTTTTTGTTTTAAGACAATAGCATAATCCAGCTATGAAAACACACCGTCTCTTACCTATTTTTTTTCACCCTACAAAAATGTCTGGGTTTTTTTCCCATTCACTCATGACTTCATGCCACAACAAAGACTTTAAAGTCGTGGTAAAGGGGGTTATTTAAAAGCTATTTCTATACATTCAATAATTTTTCGTAAATGTACTGCTTTCCATGCACACTTTTTCACAAAATCTGTAGACAGCTCCAAAGCAACCCAGCCCTCTGGGTGTCACAAAGCCAGCAGAAGCAGATTCTGTTGGTTTTTCAGTAGAGATATTGGAAATCTTTGTCCATGCTTGCTAGGATTTGAACATTCTGAGTAGTACACAGCTCACCTCCCAGTACAGGCGTTTTTCTGTCTTTGGAATACTGTGGATTTATGTTTTGACAAAGAGAGTTATTCAACAGTGGTAAATGAACTCTTTAGTATAGTACATATTGGAGACCTTGAAAGGGTCATGTTTCAAAAATGTGAAAAGAGAAAGAGAAATGAAATCACGTTTGTAAACATGTGAGCTATATCCTCACTATCAATGACTGGGCATGAAACCAAATAGACAGAAAATTATTGAGCCTGACACCTCAGGAGAGTTGGTTTCTCTTTGGTAGCCATTAGTAAAAAATGCTTTTAAAAATTATTACTCTTTTCGATAAATACATGAAGGACTATAGGTTGTTTTGAGTTCTACAGTATCTATTATAGATCTTTATAAAATCATAGCTCTATTTCCAAGTACAGCTTCCAAGAATCTATATCCCTTTTCCCCTGCTTTTCTAAGGAAAATTATTGAGAACAACCATTTTCTGTCTCATCATTTTGTTCTCTAATCACACGCAATTATTAAGCAGTGTAGCATAAAGATCTCCAAACTAATTTTAAGAACATGATCCCTTGATAGTCCAAGGAGTCTCCAAACAAAAGGATGGACCTTTGAACAGACAATCAAATCTATTTCTGGGTAGTCAGGCACATTAAACATAATCTAAGTTATGAAAAATAATATAGAAAAGTGCATTATCATAATACCATGCTAAGCATTAAAATGTTTTGTAGCGATTTTAAAGGCAATTTGAAGTAACAGGGTTAAGTCCTTCTGTGAGTCAAGCTGGTCAGGATTTTTCTTCTTTTTTTAAAAACAAGACAGTTTTTTCCACTGAGAAATGTTCTATATTTAACAAAGCTCTTACTAGCTGCAGAAATTCAAGGAGAGACACCTGGGATGTGGAAAGTCAGGCTAAAGTCCCTCTTCCACCTAATTCTCTCAGCCTCTTACCTCCTATTGGAGCTGCTCCACTTTGTATAAATAACTGAATACTCTCAGGAGTCAGATCTTGGATCAGGGTCTCCAGAACCTGATATGGGCATTCTACTCCTTCAGCTAGAGTAGGATTCTATTTTTGACCCTCAAAGTTACAGAATGGATTTTTACAGCGATTTCTACAAGGCGAAACAACTCCAACAGGGGAAAAGGACAGAGTTCCATGCTGGTAGCTAATGGTCTAGCAGTCTGGGGAGTTCATTTGGATGTGGGAGATGCAGATTAATTCCCTGGTCTAAACCAGGTGGAATAAAGATTTGAGCCTGCATATCCTGTCCCCTAGGTGACTGCCCTAACTACTAGATCATATGCTATTTTTGGAGGTCTGGCTCATCATCTTTTCCTCACTCTGTTATACTTAGAGTAATCCTGAATGTGCTCCAGGTGAAAAGGTTTTCTTTGAACTGTATTACAGTAATAATTTTCACTTCACTTCCTGAACCATTTAATTGTTTGAGATGAAACTTGAAAAGATTCTGTATTGTATTAATATTAGGTTGCCATCTCTACATACATGCTTACATTGCTTCTAAAGCTTCCAAATGCAGATGCATAAGGGTTGCTTCTAAGCCTATACTTAGGAACTAAACAGTTGATCTCATTTTCAGAAGCACAGTGCCAGTACTGAGCTGCTCTCTGTTGCCTTCACACAGACATAGCTGCCTAATCGTTTCTTTTGCTATCAAATTTTTTTAAAAGAAACATCTTGGCCTATGCCTGTATTTGCACTATTTTGCATTTTATTATAAACACTTCCGTACACTTGCAATGATCTTAACAGCACCTGCTTATGCATTCAAAGAATAGTAATGTAGTAATTAAAGCTAATAAACAGAACTTTCTTAATTAAGCTGCGTAGATCTGTGTTATCATACAGTTTAAGCAAACCTGTGTTTATTTCAGTGTATAAAATCAGAACGCTTTTGGTAACTTGTGGCAATTTAGTACAGCCTTAGAAATAATGAGATAATTCTTTTACATCGCCCAAATTCCATGTGCAGCAAACAAAACTGAATTTGTTTACTGTAATTTCGAAAGCACTTTAACTGAACAGAGTTATCTAGATTAAGTAAGGTCTTCATGTGGATGTGTTTACTTCCTCAGCACAGCCGTAGTGTTGGTTTGTTTGTTTTTTAAATCAGGAGAATTGATTTACCATATTTAATTTTACTTCCTATAACAGTCAATTTTTCAATAGCCTTGCTGATTTTTTTTTTAATTTTTTTTTTTTTTTACTGTGTTCAAACTCCTAAAATGTATTTATGGTCTACAATATGAATCTGAAGGAAGTTTATGAGCCATACTACTGTTTAAGTACATAAATAAAATCTACATTGTTTCCCATAAAGTAATCTTTTCTGTACAAATGCAGAAAAGCCTAAACTGAATGGATTCTATTACAATACAATATAGGATTTCATATTGACTTTAAGAAGCATTATCACCTCCTTGACTAACCCTTAGCTGCCAGCAGACGCTGCCTCAGGCCAGTACACACCTAATTGCTCGGTAAAAAGGCCGTTTCCCTACCTCATTGAGCCGGATGATGTGATAAATTTGCCTCAGGTACTCGCTGCCACCTGGTTTGTGGCAGATATCCAGGACCATCATGTTTATTTTCTGCTCAGTGAATCCAAGTGCAATATCTCCTTCCTCTAACGTTGCACCTTCTACTGTGACTAAGGCACTAGAATACAGAAAAGATAAGAATATTCTTAAGTTACATTTCTAAAAATCAAAATATTAATACAAAGTCAGCTAAAACTACATGTTAAAAAAACCTAAGATTTGGCTTGCACAAACCAAATGTTGCTGTATATACATGTCTGAAGCCTTTCTACAAATACATAATAAATGCTAAATAACATTTTTTTATTATACAAATTTTAATGATTTAAATCTGAACGATGAAAACATAAAATATTCTTTACTCTAAGGACATACAAGGAGCAAATATTTTTTTATTTTCTTTTCCACTAGAGAAGCATCTTTGCTACTAGAAATGGCATTTGCATTCGATCTTTTGTACATTTTTCTTTGCCTGTCGCTGCACATATTAAAGCCTAATTAACATGTCAGAAAGGTAGCCATTACTCTAAGTATAGGTTAGAACTTTTAAATTGAAGTCTTTTTCTTCCCACTGGTATGGTGGTAACCATTTCAAAGGTACCTATTTGCCACTTGTTGCACTTCTTGCCCTGTACTGTTCCTTGTTTTTCTTCTTAAAAGTATTTGTGCGAAACTGCTACAAAAAAATCTGAAGGAGACAGGCCCAAATGACTTGAAAAATAGCATTCAAAACTCTGACCATTGTTCGACTGCTCTCTCTGCATGCAAACGTAAGTTACCAGCTCTGTACTTGCTTAGTATTGTACATTGATAAAGTATCGAGGGAAAAAAGTACTAAAACTAATTCTTTTCCTCAAATATTAGAGCTGCAGCAGAGATACACGTTGGTACCTTGACACAGATGTATCAAGAAGTCACAAGACTGACAGGAATATATTATCCCTTCTACAGTCATTATTGGATTAATTTAAAACCTACCAAAGAAGCATTCTGAATTAAAAAAAAAAGCAATATTTTAATTTTTAGAAGTGAAACCGAAAGACCCAAAAATACTTTGGTACGGTCAGCTGTAAGTTGCAGTTTGCTGTTGAAAGTGTGCCACGATTACAAAGGTAGTTCTGCTGAAAGTTGCTGTTTGACCTGCAGGCTCACTCAAATGCTACACAGATGCTGGACATTAAAGCTGATATTGCTTCCACATGCAGCTTCAGAATGTCCTACAGAGCAAGTAGTTTCAAAATATAAACTATAATTTTGTCCTTTGCTGAATGGAAGTAAGTGATACTCTGTTATTATGGTGTATTTCACAGAAAAGCTTAAAAGAAATTGATCTTTAAAATTAAAGCACACTTAAGGCTGATCTTTTGATGCCACATATAGATACAACCTGAATTTCTTGTCAAACTTCTTAGCAACTGACATTGAGAAGTTGAGGACCTCTGACAAAGGAGTGTATCAGTGTCAGCGCCCAAATTGTATCCTTTCCTGTCCGTCACTGTGCAGGTGAAGCAGATGATTGGATTCAGTCAGTGCTATGATTAATGAGTTCCTCTCTGGATTTGGGACTGCCTATCAATCATGTCATTAGGAAGAATGTGCCCTGAAAGAGGCAGACCTCAGCCAAGGAATAACTGCATTCATCTTAATCTATATATGCACCCAGCCAGCCAAGTCAGGGTCACCATGATGAAAAACAATAATCTTCAACTCGACAAATTACTTTGCAAAGACATACATTTCTTTTCTTCTCGGGACGCGTGTTCTTCAGAATCTAACGTGACTGTTTACAGCTCTGGTGCTACCATAAAGTGAAGGTTATTTTGATGAATAGTAATGCTTTCAGGCAGTACACAAGACTGGCAATGCATACAACTGCCGCTTACTGACCCTTTCAGTGAAGATTTTTTTTTTTTAATTTTCGTAAAAACTAAGTTAAATTTGTATGCCACAATGGAAGAACCTATATAATATTTAGATTTTTTATGTTGCTAGCAGTACTGATAACAATAACATAACATCAAATCAAGCAAGACTTTTGCTTAGAAAAATCCAGTGCACTTCAAAGATTTTTCCACAACTGTGTAGGTGAATCCCAAATAAATTTTTGTAATTTATGGTTTTTATTTTCTTCCACATACTATATCCATTAAAAGTCTATAAACATTTATAAATATGAATATATATATAAATGCATGTGCATTGTTACCCACAAAATCCTTTAATTATGAAAATGTTACACAAAACATAATTTTACACCAACCTAGATTTTCAAATATAATCATTCCTATTTCAAACAAATCACGTAAACATCACAAGTCTCCTCTTGAAAGATCTGCTTTTAGTTTAGTGATATGTGACTGCTACTTAGTTTAACTGATATTTTAATTTCAGCTTTAATATATTAGTTTTATAATTTGCATTTATAATAATATTTTATCTCTACATTGCATATCTCAGCCATTTATTAACTCGATTTTTTTTTTCCCCCCAGAAATTGACTCATGATATTTGAACATAAAATGGAAAAATAACATTTATGCTAGACTTCTATTGCAGAAATCCCACTGGTCAGGGAACTTAGTTTCATAACTGCATCGTATAATTACTCACTTGGAGAGCAGGTAATGCATTCTTCAGTTTCTTAAGCTTAAAATTAGGAGCCCTAGTCACAAACTATTTCTCACTTTGGTTGACACTGTACACATATAGAAAACATTTTCCCACATTCATTCCCCACAGTCTGATACCTGATGGATAATACGGCATTTTTGCAGTACATTAGAAAATAAAATAGAGTAGTATATCAATTTAAAATACTCAGCTTCAGAAGAAGTGCAAATACTAAAGTTTTAGTTTTTAGAGGTTATCCACAATATTGTCTTATCCGGCATTTGTACTTTTTAAAGAAATACCTATTCTCTCAGTGACATTAGAAATTGTATTATGGAACCATTCTGTTAAGTATCAATTTACACATTATCATTATGGGTTTTTTATTCTATGACTCTCTCAGTCACTAGCATCTGGCTTCAATCTTCTAATCATTGGATTAGAGCTTGTAAATGAGTATTAAATGGAAATGTAAAGATTAAAAAGGTCAATGTCAACGAGCATTCATGTGACACTATTACTGCTTAGTACTACTCATGTTAACTGACTACTCGTAGAAACAGGATACTGTCCCTTAAAGCACTGCATCAAAGTCTGTTCACCGATATCAATGATTCCGACCTACAATCACTATATCCTTTGTTTATATGGACAATTATTGTCAGGATAGCAACGACTGCAACCTTCAAGAATATTAATTTTAAAAAAAAGCAATCTTACTTTCGGTAGTCAACGATTTAATTCAGTAAGTCATGTAACTCCAATAAATCTAATATTGGAAAGCCGATAAATAGTATTTTTACAGAATGGTACACAACTTCAACATTAAAACAGACTGGACTAGGAACACACTGACATGTACACAACTCCCTGAAAAATCATTATAAGGATTTAAAACACTCGGACCTTAATGTCAAATCTGCAGGGAAGGTTGATATTTCCTCAGAAAGGCACAGCAGGGTACTCTCCTTGTCCTGTTTTGATATATCCTACTTGCCCTCAGGGTTTGTTATGTTTTAAAATGATACTTTTTAATCACAGATGAACACTGAAAGCTTTTCATAGTCCCTCTTAATTTAATCACCATAGCAAAATTAATATATAAATATATGGTGATGCCTTCTAGTCAGTGTACCTGTTCACATTCTGAAAGACATACCAACTAAATTGTCCACATTTTTGGTTCATCACGAAAATATGAAATCTTGAAGACACTGTTCTGATGAAACAACCATGGTTTCAACAATGCAATTAAGTTGCAAAAACATGCTATAAAGCCATTAATATTAAGAATTAATCCATTTCATATAAGATCAGTGTTCATCTTTTTTTTTTTTAAACTGAACAATAGCCATAAACATGCCAATAATCCAGTAAAATAAAGAACAAACAACAGCATTTGAAAAATACCACATTCTTACCAGTCTGTGCTCAATTTTCTTGCCTTTAGCAACTGGCTTTCAATCCAGTTTGGTCTTTGCTGTTCAATGCTTTGTATAACCTTCTGGGTCACTTGCTTAGGACCACTTTTCTGTTTTCCCATAATACTTTCTAAGCACACACGAACTAAACTGAGTTTTTCTTTGCTCCATCTGTCAAGTGTTGCACCTGTTAAAAGTTCTGCAGTATTTCCATCCTCAAATATCCGACATATAATTACAATCAAGTTCCAGACAAGCAGACCAGCTTTCTTCAATTCAGCAAAGTTTCTTGACATTTTTCTCTCAGCCAGAAAAAAGAAGTACTTAATTGGGGGAGGCAAACATGCAATCACTGTAGGTAACTTGCTGATTACAATAGATACTGCCTGAGCTGCAAGCCTTGTGAAGCCTTAAAAAAAGAAAAGAAGATATGATTAACATTAACATTCTAGCTCTATCACAGCATGCTTCTGAATGTTGTATGATAATTTCTAACTTTCTTTTGTACTGAAAATGGGTAAAAAGCTTAAGTACTCAACACTACAGCTTGGCTTCTGTTGTGCTTCCTCCATAGAAATCCCACAAAATCTAAACAACATGAGTTAAAAACAGAGAACCTAGAAAATTTAGAATTCAGACTGTCAGTCTCTTAACAATTAGTCCTGCTGTGCACAGTTATTACAGAAAAAATGAAAAAGAAACACCCAGGTATTCTGAATGGTAAAAAAGTTGTCCTAAAAATTGTAGTGTAGTATTTTTTCAACTTCACAAGTGGAGCATTGCACTAAATGTCTCAAGATATTACATACATTAATAATCTTTAGTTTTCCATCAATGTTCAAACCTACAAAATTTCAGTTTATCAACTTTCTTATAAGCATGCACACTATATAGCACTGCATTTTAAACATTCCAGATGTTAAAAGTAGCTATAGAAGTAACTACAGAAAATATGATGCTCAAAAACCAAGACATATCTAAAATGAAAAAATATACCAAAAGGTGAACCACAATACGGAGTCAAGATTTAAAAACCCACCAAAACAAAACCCAAGCGAACCAAGAAACCCCTGACTCATTGCACCTGTACTCTCAACTTGTTTTAAAATTAAAAAAAAAAAAAAAAAAAAGCCAGATCTGTTCTAGGTGTCACATGGCCAATTTAATTTGTCACTAAATCTGAGTCTTACCTCTCAGCTTAGCAATAGCCTAAAATAGCCACACAAGTTCTACACTGAAGTGAGATTGCAGTGAGAGTGCAGTGAGCGCACTGCTGCCTAAATGTGCTTCAAGATGGTGAAGAGAAGATACATGGAAAGAAAGAATAGATTGATGCCCTGGCTTTCCCACAACCTACATATTAAAAACTTCATGCCAGAATATAATACAGTGATACTACTGTATTGAAAATAATCAGGTAATATTTGGTGGCAATAAATTTATGGTGAAATGTTTCTAAAAGTTAGTCTTTTGAAATGATGGAGGCTTTAGGCACTGTAGGCTATGAAAGTATATACCAGAAATCATCTTTACATCCAATCACCTTCAAAACATCTCCTATTACATGTTATTTCCTCTTTCTTGAGTAACTGTTTCAACAACCAAGCAGTAGCAAATTCCATACCAGTTTCAGTGCTATTCAAACATAAATTGCTGTTGTAAAGTTGGGATGAATAAGTTGTTATCATTTCAGAGAACACTGTGTATTTAAATTTAAACAGTCCTGATAACTAAGAGAAGAAATGGTTACAGCCATTACGACAAAAACAGACATGCTTTACTCTGCCTTTAATCCCACCTTACTACTGCCAGATGCTAAAAACATTTTCAGTACTATTATTATCAGTACTACAATACTGGTTATTTTAAAAAGCTTGTTTGTGTATGCATGGGTGTAAGATTCAAGAATGAGGTACTGAATTTTAACGCTAAGTACTTAAAAAAACCCACAGGATGCTTGGAAATTGTTTTGTTCATTGTCAAACTGCAATGCTCATGAATTATAGCAGTTCAATTTTGATATATACTCATTAAAAGGGTAACAAGCTTTTATGACAAATTTATGAAACAGTATAAATTTCACCCACATTTTCCAGATTCTTTTCTCTTCATTTCCCGAGGAGTGTAATTCCATTCCTTCGGAACCGTTTTCAGTAAACTTTCAGGAACTATTTGCTTGTGCTGGTACGTTCCATAGTTCTCTGTTGCTTCCCATGAGTGCATCAAAGAAATTATCTGCTTCACTATACCCTTGACTGAATTAATCAAAGTCAACTTCAAGCATCTGATAACCTCTGGCTCCGACTCACCACAACTGGAAACTTCAGAAGGAAGAATTATTAAATATTCACTAAGTGTAGCCATTTGTGTAAATCTGTTTCAGAAAGAAGTGTTTCAGAATTCTTATGGAAATAAAAGTAAAACATTATGATTCATAATAACTTAGACCTATTGGTCTGTTACAAATTAAAGAAAGAGTATAAAGCAAAACAATGTAGCATCTTGTACCATCTTAATACAGTACTGACAAAAAATACAGTTTATTTCCTTCATCCTCATTTATCCATGAATATATTTCTAAAAATTTAATTTAAGCTGACAAATGCCTTCCTTTTTATATGGAGTACATTTAATTACTTGTTAGACATCAATGAGGCAAACGGATATACCTATTTTTTTCTACTTCTTTGTCTTCATAGTATTAATGAAGTTGCGTTTATTAGATACCCAAACTGTTACACTAGAGAACAGCAAAGGAAAAAAAGATATTTTGGAAGCAAAAATGCATACAAATAATAGTGATCAACAGAGACGTAGCGTGTTATCAGAGATTGCATGTTGAAAATAGACCATCCTAAATACAGCTATTGACATTACAACAAGTATCAATCTTCTCCACATTCTTAATACCACAGAGAATTGCAGTTTCTCCATTGCCATGGAGCAGCAGTGGTCAGGCAGAGTGCTGCAGGACATAGCAGAGATGTCCTTTGACATATCAGGTCCTTTGCTTATACTTTTGCTTGTCTGTACTTTTTGCTGATCTAAGTTTTATTCTTCTCTGCATGGCCCTTCTGGAAGCTTCCATGCAATATTTCTGTGTTTTTCTTCCTGTTACACCTTAGAGTTCTATTTTTTGCAATCCCATTTTTCTCTGAGGAATACCTGAGCACTTTTACCACCATTGTTTTCTATTTTGTGATATTCGTAATTCTATTTCCCCTCTTACATTCTCCCATTTTCTTCCCTTCTCTTCTTTTGAGCTTTCCTGCATTTTAGCCATCATTTGCAAGATCATCCTTCTAAACCTCACCTCTCTATTCTGGTTGAATATTGCTTTTCCTCGGGGGCAGCATTAGTTGCTCTAATTGTGAGGGCAGCTCTCCCTCTCCATGGAAAATTAGGAGCCTGTCTGCCTGTTGACAGCAGAGTCTATAGGCTTTCTTCAAAATTTTCACCACTCCTACGGTGACCTGATTGCTCGAAACACTTCAATTAAACTATAATTTTGAAGTAAGCTACCATCATTTAATCTGATTTATTAAAGTAAAAATAATATGCACCACATGTCTGAAAACTGACAAGATTTAACATCAGATTTTAAATACTTATTAATAAATTAAATACCTGTCATATTGTATAAGCAATTCCACAACTGCTCTTTTTCCATGTAGGTCTCAAAAGCAATGCCAAGAGATTTGGGTGATAAAGTGCAGTAAGACAATACTGTGAAGATTATTTCAATCAGACTAGGCTGTTTGTTATTTATCTGTTCTAAGAGAGAACACTGTTCATCATGATTCAATACTTCGTTTCCTTAAAAATAAACAAAAACACGGTTACAATAATTTCCAAGTAATTCAAGTTCACAGTAACAAATAGTATTAATCAAAGCAAACTGTAAACTGTATCTGAATAGTATTTCAAACAATAGTAATACTTACAGATACTGAAATCTGATCTTCCTCTGCATAATGACATTTCACTGTCTTCCTGAATTACATGTAGCCATTAAAAAAAGACTCAAGCATGTTTGCAAACTATGGAATATGCCTATTTAATTCAAAATGCACTCAGTATACAATTAGAATTCGATTATTTACTAAATATTAATCAGAAGTAAATTGTACTACTACAAAAAGTTATTACTGCTTAACTCCTCTTACCAATATATTAGTCACGTGAAATAACAGAACCTTATTTAGTTATATAAAATAAAATGAAGTAGCAGCTGCATACACCCCAAAATAGGTTGGCTTTGTTTTTCAGTATAAGATGAAATTGAGAAGAAATCAGTTCCACAAAACAAAATCTCAACCCTGCTAAGATACAGATACCTAAGTTTTCAAAGACAACTAGTGATTTTCATAGAGTTGAAAGCTAACAGCTTACATAACATGTATTTCTAAATGTTTTTCATAATCATTATAAAACATTCTCCCAGCCGAAAAATAATGATGTGTTTAAACCTCTTTGAACCAATGCAACTCAATGGCTTTGACTTGTGCTAATGTCAAAGACCTCAGTTTCCCACGTATTTGTTGAATATGCTTTTGATGTTAACAATCATAATAAATGACCATAGCCAGAACAAATTAAATGCTTTTAATTTAAATTTCTAGTTTGCAAAACTGAAAGTTTCTGTAAAACTGATTTAGAATAAACTATACTTGAAAATGTCATTGTTTTATGCCAGTTTAGCTGCCCGTATCTTTAGCAACCTGTGCAGGAGAAAGATGGGAGAGACTAAATTTCTAGGCTGTGTTTTTCTAGTGGAAAATTGCTGCCTTCCACCCAGCTCTGAATGACTTCAGAATGTTGCAAAATTCAAAAATCTCATTTTACTCTTCTCTGAATTTCTACAATCTAATTCACACATTATTGTAAACCATTCAGTTTGGGTAGTATGCAACCTTAATAGAAACAGCCCATAGGATGTAGAAAGCTGAAAAATAAGACCATGATTTCATAACCAACAAGCTGTGGTTTTTTTTCCCAAGGCAAGAGACAGATCAGCAATAAGAATTTTTTTTAGTCAGCTTTTTTTCCTATGAGTTGAGTGAGCTGGCATATTTTGCTGAGACACCTTCCAATGCCAGATGCTTCTGAGTGAAGAATCAAATGGATTCCACTAATTCACTCAAAACCAGAGATATGTTGTCTAATACGGATATGACAAAGAAAGAACCAAGAAAGCAGAAAAAGCAGTTCAAAAAGGAAAACGCAGAGGTATTCAAATTGTGAGATGAAAATTTGAATTGAACTTTGATTATATTACTATAGGTATTTTTTTTTTAATTAATTTAACCAAATTATAGGGAGGAGGGTTTGCTGAGATTTTAAATACTACGTAAACTGTCTTTGCAGAACATGATGGGAAATTGCTTTGTTTAAAGGAGCTTATGACTTGAAATTAAGCTTAAATTTGCTTTATGATCGTGCCATGGAAGTTTGAGTCACAACTTATTAGTAACTTTTCTAATCAACTTAGTGCTACCAATAAATTTAGATAAATGGAAAGACGCATAAAAGAATTCTGTAGCGGATTATACATATATCTTCTTATAACTAGTGTATAATACAAGTCTTGCGCTTTTAAGCAGAGATCTTCAGGAATCTACTGGGAAACTATTCTGAGGCTAAACATAACAAGATACATAAGCTTTCATCAGCTTTTTCTTGTTTTACCCTGAAATAAATGTTGCCTTTGTTGTAAGAATATCTGACCGTTCAAAGCTCAGGTTGAAATGAGTTTTCTGATTGATAAAACTGTCATGGATCATAGAATCCTAAAATCATAGAATCATAGAATAGTTTGGGTTGGAAGGGATCTTAAAGAATAATGTCAGTTGGTTGGAAGGTTTAGCTAGTTGATCAGTATAGCTGATTAAATATTATGAATTAGGAGTCTACAGAAAGATATGCAGATTTCTCTTGCCTTAGAATTTTTCTTTAACGTTATTAGCTCACCTGTCATAACATTAAATATTCATCTTAGTTTGAACTCCAATGCAGCCTTCTTGTTAATCATCACATATGAATGGTATTTATATGATAGGCATCATACTTATTGCCCACTGATGCTTCCCTCTATTTATTTCTCTTTTTTCCACTCACTACATTTGTATATCAAAAGCTAATCTGTGAAGGGAATCTAAAGCTCCTACAGGTAGCTCAAAGGAGATGCTTCTTTTTCATTTTAGCAGGACTTACATCCATATATAAATATGGCTATATACTTATCTTAGGTACCTGTTAAAGAAAATCTATTTGTTATTTCCATATAGCATAATGTTCCATATGCACAGAGGATGCCAAAATATATAAAAATATTAATATTATTAATAAATATCTTTATAAGAAAATGATGTGTCTAGTGAATAACAGCTATGCCGTAACCAGTTACAACGAATCATTCTTCCTATGACGAAATAATGCACTTAACCTTTTGGGATAGTACGATGTATTTTAAAAACGTACCTTCAGAGAGGCAGGCTTACAAGTGTAATTTATCCATATTTCTTTCTTACTGATAGAAATACCTCCCAGTAACTTGCTGACATTATCACACTCATCCAGCTCTTATCTACTACTGGTTTAGCCATGAAATTAATCTTACTGAATTTAGAAAATCGTCTGTTATTGACTCTAGACTTTTCCTTCCCTAGTGAATCCTTACAAGAAAAACAAGCTATAAGCAGTTACACTGATTTTTTTGACCAAAAGAGGTAGTCAAAATTCAAATTTATACATGCTGTTTCATTTAGGAAGAGAAACTGAAGATGGAGCAAGTCATTTCTGACACAGTTCTTTTATTTGCAAAGACCATAAAACTTCTGCTTTCTTTATAGTTTTAATCACAGCAGCTGATGAAGATATAAAGAATGCAAAAGTAATGTATTTTATTTGTTTATAGAACCAAATCTTTCAGCAGGCACTCTGCATTACTTGCTTCTTTGCATTATATTCTTAGTGCTGCTTCTGTCACTGGCTTTTTTCTATTCTTTTTCTGTATCTGTTCCGGTAGATCATTTTACGTGTCTTCATAGAGTTGCTCCTCTCCAATGCAATCATTCTCCAGTCAGTCTTGACAGCTAGAATCTATTGTAACTTTGAATATGACTTCATTTTGGCAGAAAGTCTATTATTTTAGTTTTTAATTAAAAAAAGAAATTTTAGATCATATTACTTCTATCCTGAATGAAACGCAGATCTTAACCCTACCCATTTCAATTTAGTAAAACCCAAATAATAATAATATCCCCTGTATTAGCTGCTACCTGTGAATCCAATGAATCCTAAATTTGTGACAAGTGAAAAGCTCAACACAAGACAGAAAGACTTTAAGAAACTCTGTATCATCTGCCCATAAATTATTAACATATCAGCAAACTACTTCTGTGCTTATATATTTATACCTCACCAATCCCATAGTATTTTACTCTCATTCAACTCCCTTTAGAATTTTTTCTCCCTAAACACTCTATTTTTAACTATCCGAGAAGAAGTTTCCATTAATGAATCTCTGTGTTAATGGCTTCTGTGAAATCTGTATCTTACCTGTGTCAAACAGAAAAAATCATTACTATCAGAATACCTCCAGCACTGATTTTATGGGATAGTATGCTGAAATTGTGGCATACTGATAGCTAAAATTTGATGAGACAATATTTAATTTAGTCCTGTGGCCACATGACCTCCTTTGTATTACTCCATGTATTGGGATCGAGACTGAACAGGTTACCCTCTTAAAATGTATTCACTCTAGAGCTCTACTGTAGCAAGAAGTTCCTACCAGAAAAGACTAGGTCTTTGAAAAGCTATCTATATGACCATATATCACAGTCACAGAGACTATCACAGATATATCACAGAGACTATCTTCACACTTTGTCAAGAGAAGGTATGTGATTCTCAGCAGGGCTCTATTACAGTCCAAATGGAAATTCCTATCCAATATTTCAGAAACTCCATAAAATCTGTTTACTGTTTTCTTTAGCTTATCACTGGAAAGTCATCAAAAGGAATAGGGTATCTGATTAAGGTCCCTTTTCTATTGATCTTCCAGCTAGAAGTACATCATGCCAGTAAACCCTTCTACTATTTTACCACATTAGTTATGCAACTCCAGCATCTGTGGTGGTGCATTCCCACCACCACTTCCTGGCCGCTCCACGATCTCAGAAACTCCTGTTAAACCTTGGCCTTGGTGTAATGAGTCAGGCGGTGAAGCAACCCTTTACCGTATCAGGAACTCTTGCGTAGCTGAGGTTGGGGAATGTACTAATTGTACCAGAAACTTCTGCTGCCTGGCCCAAGTGAAGGATGAAAGCGGGGATAATTGTCATCCCCTGAGACCCGTATCTGAGTTGTAGATACTACTGTTACTGAAACCTTGAGAGTTTTGAAGGATGACTGAAGTCAATCATCTTGCAACCCTATAAAGGTTGGTCCCGAGTGAGACTCTTTGAGGTCTCCTGGACCGCAGTGCGCTGCGCCCAGCATCTCCCTCTAAGCGGAACGCTCCTCAGAGTTTGCAAACTCTTGAGTTTGCGATATTCGGAGGAGTGTTGCTGGCTGGCAACACTCCTCGAGGACCTGGGCTGCAACACTCCTCGAGGCTCAACCCTTTGCCCGTTAAGAAATGCCAAGACATTTTAGTTCAGTGAGTATATGACTGAACTCGAGGGGGATTTTTAACAGGTATATCTTTGTATATTTATCTATCTTTGTACCTGTGTGCGTGTGTGTGTGAATTGATGGAAATACCCGCTAGCAAATATAGTCTGCTTAAATTTTATGATCTATCTTAAAATCGGGAATGAACCTTAGACTACTGCTAAACACGTATAATCTCTTAGACATATACCATTGACCAAGTCTGGGACCAGGGGTAGATCCAGCCGGGTCTACTCTGAACTTCGTGACTCAACGGGAGGGTCTCCTTACCCTTTTGGTGTTAGACAAAAACCCTTATCCAAATCTGAGACTAAGACTGGATCCAGCCGGGTCTTCTCTGACTCAACAGGAGGGTCTCCCTTAATCTTCTCATCCTTGGCCTCTGTATAAATCACTTCAACTCAATTCTAACATGATACCCTGGTTTCAGCTGGGATAGAGTTAATTTTCTTGCTTGTAGCTGGTATAGTGCTGTGTTTTGGATTTAGTATGAGAATAATGTTGATAACAGCCTGATGTTTTAGTTGTTGCTAAGTAGTGCTTACAGCAGTCAAGGACTTTTCAGCTTCCCATGCTCTTTTCCTTTGTATGCTTCATCCATGTAGTAAGTGATAGATTGAACCTTGCCATCGAACTCTGTTAAGTCGCGTTTTCATAAATTTCTATTAAAATCACTTTCTGCTAATACCTTCGACCGTGATTCTTTGAGTGGCCTCTAAACCACTCATTCATGACAGTATCCAACAAGTTTACTGGTCAGTTCGATATTTTGAGGAGATGCCACTTTTAAAATAATTTTCTAATCTTTTGTTGTTAGGCTACCATGATACAGTTTGCTATCATGAAGAAGCTAAGAAAACTTTCAGGTGTTCTGGAGTCTATACTCACAAGCCTCATCCTGGACGACCCACAAATATCTGGAGGAGAGAGCTATCTCTGCACAAGCATATAATTTCCTCTAAGAGACCTGTGGTCTTCTAATGAGGACAGTGTTGCAGATTAACCCTCAAGTTTTGTCAAAAAACCTGCAAG
Source organism: Fulmarus glacialis (assembly GCF_000690835.1). Lineage (NCBI taxonomy): Eukaryota > Metazoa > Chordata > Aves > Procellariiformes > Procellariidae > Fulmarus > Fulmarus glacialis. The sequence continues at coordinate 149,071 of NW_009189639.1, forward strand.
ACTGTATTTCCCAAAACCTGTGTGTGGTTCAACCATGGGACTAGCACAGTTGCTAGTTTTTCCAGTTGCCTGGTAGACTGTGTGTCACGATTATTAAATCCAAGGAGTTATTACAAGGAAGCACAAAAATAATGACCTTCAAGTTCTTGAAATAAAAGTTTTAAATTGTTATACAGATTTAGTGGATGCCAGGATTTTAATGGAGATGGTAATTTATTTAAGGCATGTACATTTTCTTTTGTAATAACTCACTACTGCCACTAAAAGTTCAGTCTGATTCCTAACTGAGGTCAGTGGGTAAAGTTACCACCTTTCACTCTTCTTTTAGGGTAACTTACAAAAAATCAGTGCTATTTACCTTTAAATGCCTAAAATTTAATTAATTTAAATAAATTTAATTAAAATTTGATTAGTGCTTAAAATTTACCTTAACATGCCACATTATACATTGTGGCAGTTAAAGAGCTGCTTCGTAAGGGGCAAAGAATTGGAGTGGGGGGAAAAAAAAATCTTTCCATTTTACAAATGTATTTTCAAGTCATTTCTCTTGCCAGAAATCGGTTTATAAAAGCACAGTCTTAGAAAATTCTTCATATCTATTAGTATCTAGGCAGTTGCTGATACTGCACCACAAGTTTTATTTTCTCAGTAGAAATCCTCCCTTTCCCAGCCTGCTTATGTGTGCAAGGTAAATTATCTCTTTTTGAAGCAACTCACATTTCTTTGGGTCCAATTTCACATTTGCAGCCTTAAACTTATCAGAGAATATTTGAAAATGTTACTATCAGTTCTTATTTCAAAGTTTTAGTGGGGACCAGGATATCATCTAGGTTTAACTGTAAAGGCTGCACAATACCCTCTTCCATTAGTCTCTCAAATACGCGTTGTGCAAGCCAAAAACATTAGGTGAAACTGCCAATGGCCTTGTCCTGCTGTGAAAGCAGTTTTCTTCCAGTTTATCTCCACATGCCAGTATTCACTTTAAAGTTGTGTGTAGAAAATGAAATTAAATCTCTAACAACTGGAGTCTCATCTATTCATTGTAATGAATAAGATTCTTTTTAAATGGAATACATTGCTTTTTCTATTGTACATCATTAACTTGGTGGTACGATCTCTTCTTCTCAAACAAAAGTACATATGAGGCCCAAGGACTGATTGAAGGCCTTGAATGTGCCTTGTTGATGATTTCTCAGTGACCTCTTTCTTATCTGCTATTGGTAAATGGCGAAGTGTCTGTTGACGGAAGAGGTTCCCTTTGGTATTAATCGTGTGTTGGGCCAATGTAATCGTGTGTTGGGCCAATGTAATTCAATAAAGCTTTTTGCTTTATTATGCAAAGAGTAACTCCTGGTTCCTGGAAATAAAGACTCTCAAACAAGAAGTCACAGACTGTTCTGCTGGCATGCTGTGCATTTAGAGCAAGTCTAGCAGAAATTCTCAGAGTTCACTTTCACCCTTCCTGTTTTCATATCAGCATCTGCTGGATTCAATAACTCGTATTATGCAAGCACCACTTCCTTTATTCCTCTATTGTTTGTTGCTTGTCAAAATAATCCATTTCTGTTTCATATCCATGGGTGATAAAGCAATTCCAGTAAAAAATTCTGCCAAGAAAATTGCAAAACAGTTTGTTTTGTCAGAAAATTAACACAGTACCAGCTACCTCCATTATTTCTCTCTGCAAAGGCACAGCAAAGGCCCTAGACCCTTCATGCACTCAAGAACATGTCTTAAAAGAAATTTTCTGAATGTTGGACCTATAGAAAATGACTCTGGGATTATATTACACTGTAAGTAACTGTAATTCAATACACCTAGGTTATTTAGACTTGTAGTTTAAGTTACAGAGGTCGAATATGCAAATTCAATTTTTCAACTATTTTTTCAAAGGTGCCTTTTACCCAGTGGCCATACTCACTGGAGACAAACAAGTGGTTCAGTTTTGGGTATCCTGATTTATTACCTTTAGTATTTTTGATGTGATAACTTCATATTTGAGGAGCATTATACTTTTCATGTACATTTCATATATCATATTGCACAAAAAATGAAAAAAGTCCAAATCTTGTCACCTCCCTGTCCAGATACCTTATAGTTACACACATGGAGTTTCAATAGCTTCAACAATTATTATAACCTTATAATATTTAGCAACACTAAATCATGCATACATGCACTTCCCCAAAATACTCTTTCTACTGAGACAACTTTGCCAGTCCCAACAGCACTCCCTACTATGATGGGGAATATACATTATTTCTGACCGTCACCATGGTACAACCATTTGAGAACAATGGGAGTGCAATTAAATTAAATGTGTTTGTGTGATGCCTACTGCAAGTATCCCAAAGTATTGCTACAACACAAAAAGATATTATCATTACCTAAAAACATCTACATATAAGAACCTCTTTATACAGAATTTTTTACTTCTGGCCTGGCTTTTAAAGGGAAAAGGAAAGACTGAGTGTAAAATAAAGTAAAATGCGAGAAGACTTTTCCTATTCAAAAAATTCTTATCATCTAGTTAAATACCAGGGAGTTTTGTTATCACTAGGGCAAATCACTCAAAGGTAACTATAGTATACTGTCCTGGTTTCAGCTGGGATAGAGTTAAATTTCTTGCTAGTGCTGTGCTTTGGATTTAGTATGAGGAGAATGTTGATAACACACTGATGTTTTCAGTTGTTGCCAAGTACCCTCCTAGTCCAAGGACAGCTCCCATGCCTACTGACTGAGCTAGGTACACAAGGTGGGAGGGAACATAATCAGGACAGCCAGCCCAGCTGGCCAATGGCGTATTCCATACCATGTGACATCACGCTCAGTATATGAATGGTAGGCGTGATCCAGGAAGTACCGATTGCTACCTGGTTATCGGTCAGCGCGGGTGGTGAGCAATTGCATTGTACATCACTTATTTTGTATATTTTGTATATTTTATCATTATCATTATTATTTTCCCTTTTCTTTTCTATTAAATTGTCTTTATCTCAACCCACGAGTTTTTCTCGCTCTTACCCTTCCGATTCTCTCCCCGTCCCACTGCGGGGGAGTGAGTGAGCGGCTGCGGGGTATTTGGCTACCTGCCGGGGTAGAGCACGACATATACTTAGCTTTTTATCTGTTTTCATGCATAATATTACACATTGCAAAATTTTACTGTTGATGAGTACATAATTCTGTAAGCCTTTTATCCCACTGAACAGAACAATCCGAAACTATCATTGCGGGTACTAAGGTATAGCTTATTAGTCCAACTTTCCTTGTACTAATACACAACAGCTCACATAATAAAAAAATTCTAGCTTATATAAGCATCAGAAAGCTGCTATATAGGAGAAGGAATAAAGAACACAATCATTTTATCATTAGATAATTAATCCTATTGAAATTAATTTAGAAGATACGGATCATCACAGTTTTCAACTTTATCTAAACTGAAGGTTTATTCATACCAATTATAATTACATTAATAAAGTCTGTGTAAATAGCACATTTTCTAATTCAAAGTAGCATATATTTCCCTGAAGCTCAAGAGGTTGGTCAGTCAACAGATTAATACATTCTGTCACTTAATACCTGTGATAATTTAAGCAGCTAGTAAAATTCAATACTGGATAACACTAGGGTAAGAACATGATCCTGATCAAACATTTGTCACTCTTTGTAAAAGATGACAGGTATTTGAATAGGCAAGTGGATGCAGTGCAGCTTTCAATAAGATGCATGACAGAAGTGGAAGCAATGTTGTACCCCTGACAAATGTTAGACCACTTCAAAATGACAGAACTAAATTGTGTTATATCTAATATTATGTGGACCTAATAGTTTTTTTGATAAGTAGGGAGAATTCTTTTGCTGAAGAAAGATAGAAACTGAGACTCTCATTCACTATTACTGAAAAATTATGTCAAACAGGTGATTATACCATTAGCTTTTCAACAATCTGATCATTTGATCCGAAAGCTATTAAAAGGAAAGATGTGATAAAGTTTGCTGCTTCAAACACAATATTAGCAGAATGAAAAGAAAACCTTGTAGAACCATTCTTTTATTTGTTCTACTTTCACAACGGCATTAATGAGAGTATTAACATGAGGAAGCATATAAATGTACTTCTAGAATGCCTACAGTGATAAACATAAAATAACTTAAACAAAACCTCTAAGAAGCTTTTCACTGTTGAAACATAATTTTGAAAGTGATCTTTCAGATGACTAATCCACACTTTCAAAAATCTGTGTAAAGCAGTTATAGTATCAAAGCTCTGTTAAGTTTAAATTCATTTTGACTCCTTTGCATTTATCATAGCAGCCTGTTTTAACAAATTGTAGTCTGCTTTGAAACTATGAATACTCAGATTAACTGCAAAACATTCTCATTAAAAAAGCGATAATTTTTTCTTTTTACCCATTCAAGAAGTGTCCTGCTGATAAATGAATGGCTACTGATACCCCCCAAAAATGACAGCCTTCCTTCAGTATTTAAGTAGTTAAAAATTAATTTGTGTTTCTCACTGATATTCTTACAAGGATTGACAGTATAAATACTTACTTGAACTTCCCAGTAAAATTTTCACTAAGAGACAATTGTGATGTAGCAATGTTTCCAAAAGCAAGTTCAAATTACAGTACGGCTGGGATAAGAGCAGTTTCAGCTGACCCTGGACTGCCATTTCGCTGGCTGATGGAGTCCTTTCAAAATGTAAGATAAAGACAGAATAATGTAGTTAATTTATCTATGAAATTAATATCCTTAAAGTGCAGATGTAATGCTAACTCCCTTAAATGTCAATTCCTCCCAGATTACTCTGAAAACGCTTTCATGCTTGCTTACTTTAAGGCAGCTCAGGGAAGGCATTACATTTAATCTCAACTAGCTAAAAGCGAATTAACATTTGGTAGTCTGCCAAAGTTAAAACTGATACAAAGCAACCTCACTTATCTGTTTCATGGAACCATGTTTGCCTTGTTCTACCAGGCAAAAACGATTTTTTTTGGTGCTTGAATAAATTTAGGGCTATTATTCTTAGTTCACTATCACATTAATTGTTTAGTAAGAGCTCTGAAGTGTCCTTGATGAAGTATATGAAGCTCTTAATTAAAAAACAGAGACAATGCTCAAAGGGGCTGCAAGATTCCACATTAGGTTGATCAATTCTTAAATGTCCTGAAAAATCCACCTGAAATATTAGACTGGTTGGATAACTGCTTTGCCAGCAGGGAGAAGTGAGAAAGTGTAGTACAAATTCATTAGCTTTTAAGGAGATTGCAGTTTGTTTTCTATTTGCGGTTTCCATGTTCTGCAAAAGTTTAGGTTTCCAAACAAAAAAATTCCAGGGCTTCCTCTGAACTCAGCCATGACCCAACATCAACCGTTGAACTCACATTGGAGCAAATAAATTAAAAAAAAAAAAAACCAAAAAACCCCCAACCCGCCTCGCCCCCCAAATTGTCCTGCAAGATGTTTATCACCCATTGTATTTACTATTTTCTTCTTCTTGAAACATTTTAAAAAAGAAGTTTTCAAAATTGGGTTGTGGGTAATTTTTTTCCTTGAAAGCTTAATTTTTCATTATTTTGAAAGTTTTAACGTTAAATTTCAACTGATGTTTAGCCATTGTATTTATTCATTCTGGCTACGAGTTTATACAATAGTTGCTAACATTGGAAGTTTATGCACCACATATGTAAACTTTATGCACATGAATTTTACATGCACCAGTGTAAAAACTACATATGCACTGACGTGTTAACTATGCAGCCATAAACATTTTCTGCTAGTACACACGTAACACCTTCAGCATCTGTTAAAGTCTTCTTCATCAGGAGCTACATTTTCCTGATGTCAGACTAGGGAAGGATTTATATGCCTCTGCACATATGCTTTATGTGCCATTTACACACAACTATTGGGGCAGAACTGAAATGGGTTCATGTGGCTGTTTGAACGGAGGGGAACCTCTCTGTTACATTGCATGCTTCTATGACCATCTGACTCAGCCAAGTGTGCGACCACCTAACTCTGCTTGTATGCATGCGTGAAAAAAACAGAGATGATTGCACAAAAACTTTGCTGTTCAGTCAAGGTTGCTGTATAGACAATACACCCAATACCAAACTACAACGCCTGGAAATGAAGATGCCAGCTGATACACTCCTCTAGTTTAGTCCCTCACATGTATGTATGTTTCCATTATCAGAAAAGCAGTATGCCACATACCTTGCAGGGCAACCTTGAAGTAACCTAAGGAAACCAAGCTTCCATAACCCCATTTCCCAGCAGGACCTTTACATCACACTATTATGTCAAAACTTCACAGTTAATACTGTAATAGTCATTTTAGTAAAGGAGGATTTTATACACCTCAGCCTTTGGGATTTTAACAGTAAAGCAAATACCTGTAAGTTCATAAACAACGTATGTGCCATGAAACTTACATATAGCTTTTGTGATTATCAGCTGGTATATTATATACGATAGTTGATAATGTAGCACTGGCTCGACAATTGTATTTTTGCATATAAGCACATATTGGATTCTAATATATTTATCAAAATATGTACACATATACATTTAAATCTTGATAGAACTTGCAGCCAAAATAACTTTTGCATATTTAAAATACATATTGCATTCAAACTTTGAACACTAGGGCTTTGCATTCTTAATAGTATTAACTTAATTTCTGTATGTTCAAGAATAGTTCTATATATATAAACTCTAACGCATGTTAAGAACTAATTGGTAGTTAGTAATTAAAGTTTAAATTAAAACAATTACTATATTCACACTAGAATTAGTGCTATGGCTGAGAGCAAACTCAACACTTCATTAATTCAGTTAAAATATACGGGCCAGTTTCATTTTGTTTCTCCCTTGAATGCCACGTTATCATATCCAATAAGGTCACTCATTGCCTTCAAACTATAAGAAAAGGGACAAGTTTGGTCAATAAGATTTATGAAGGATAATATTTTAAATTACTTTAGAAATAAATGCCATTTTTAGAATATTTGAGTTGAAATAAAACTTGTCTGTCATTGACCAGATGGGAAGTTATCATGTTGTAATATACAGCAGTTCTTGGCTCTTTAAGCCTCTTGCAAATTGAAATGTACAATGGTGTGACTCACTTGGAGGAAAAATAAAATATAGCAGACATTCCCTACAGCCATGAAGCTAGCACCAATAAATGCACTGAGAAGTTTTGTAACGTGCATATGGAGAGGCATATGTTCTCCCATCCTCGTAGCTCAGTACTAGTGAAAATAAGACTAGCCTCACAAAAAGTGACAAAAGGTGAAGTACATATAAATATCACACATATAAATGTTCAGTTTTGTACAGGCAAAGAAAAAAAAAAGATTTGCAAATGGTATGATTATAAACCCCAGATGAAGCAAAGAATGAATCACAATTACCACTAAAGGAACTGTAATATAAATTATCAGTAATTATTTAGTTTGATAACCAACAATGTTATTTTGGTTAGTATTCAAGATAGAAAAAAAGAAAACCCCAAATGATAAGTTCAAGATTTTATAAGGCAAATAAACATTAACGCTAATTCACGTTAACAACATTGACAAAGACGTTGAAGTCAAATAGATAAAAGAAAACAGACTGTAGCCATTTTTAGGCATGAAAAATAATGTAGTAAATCTGGTTAAATAGTGAAATTGTAAACAAAATCATTTGAGGAATTAGCAAAACTTTCTCTTGAAATATCAAGCTTAGGAAGAGCAAATACTTAATAGGTACATTTATGCCAGGTTAGAGTCTTCAGTTAAAAATTAGGTGGCCACAGCTGGGAGCTGTACAATGGCCTGTGCTTCCACTTTTGTTATGGACAGTGAATATGTATTTTCATTAGATGTAAGAAGTAAAAACATAAAACAATCCACGAAGAATTAGGATGCTCTAAAAGTGTTTTCTGCAATACGCAAACATAATGTGTCTTGTTAATACTCTAAATGCAGTATTTCAGGAAAGAAAAGCTTCGATGACATAAATATACAGTGCAAAACCAGTAACAAAATTAGAACACCTCAGAATATGTCCCTCAAATTACTTCATTACATACAGATCTTTCACTGTTTTTTCTGAGCAGCTGAAAGGTGTGCTGCTAAAAGAAAACATTAAATATATTACCAACATAGTAATTCACTCATTATCACCAGGACAGTACACTTGGCTTTATATATATGGATTGTCCCCACACAGGTACACTAACTGTATCTTCTGAGAGATGTGCTTTCTTTTGGACTCCTCATTTTCCCATTTGGTGGTCAAGACGATGTGTATTTTCTCGCCTTTTATCTAGGGGAAATATGTAAATGCTGGATAGCTCTGGAATAGTTTTCTGCTAGTTAATCACGACAAATCTGTCCTAAATAGCATCTGTAAAATCCTAATTCCACCTCAAAAAAGAGAATTACGTCAGACTGAAACGGTACCAGCATTTCCCTTACATACTTTTATGCAGCAGAGGGTACTTACTTGTGAAGTCATCTTCCAAAACTCGTAATTCACAGTATAATTTAAATTTTGAGTACTGGCCTTGGATTAGGGCATCAAAAAGCTTATCGTCTTGTCTAAATGAGTCCTTAATGAAGCATAAATTTTCCCAGAAATAAAGTAGATCCCTTTTTAAGTGATATGCCCTCTCCTCCTCTCCTTTCTCTCCACCCAGGCACAACTTATAAAGCCACTGACAAATTTCCTTGAAGCTCAATTGAGAGGTAAAACCACGTGATCTTTCAAGCTTTAGAAAAACTTAAATTCCTATTTCAAGCAGGGAAAAGGGACACATTCTGAATTCAACAGTCACTCACTCTGTCTGGCATTTTGACTCAGCTTTGACTCAGTCACAGCATCTATTGCCTCTGGTTCAGAGGAAGGAGATAACCGTACTGCTGACATGTAGCTAGGGGTGAAGGCTATGAGGAGAGATCAGCACCTTTTGTGTAGTATAGGGCAAAATCATAGGGAAGATATTGTGATCTTGTGCAAGGTACAAGATACTGTGTGTACAAGGTAAGAGGCAATAAACCCACAGCACATTGGTCTTCAATAGGTCACCATAGGTCACCACTCATATGATAACGTATTCCTCCAAAATATAAAAATACTTTCTCAGAAAACACAATAACAACTCACAAAAGCAGCTTTTCATGAAAACGGAGAGTGAAAATCTCTCAGGAAATAACTTTTGAAGAGGAGGAGGAGGTGAAGGGGTTAGGAGAGGATCTACACTGGTGTGGGAGTGCTTCAGGTTCAAAATTAGAAAGGGAATGACAGCACAGCTGGTAGCATATGTCTCATATGTAACTTGTCATTATATGCAGTGACACAGAAAAAGAAATTAAGCTTTTGCCTCTAATCATGCAGTAATCTCCCAAAAAATAAACTACGATCAAGCAGCATATTTTTCAATGAGTTATTTATGTATCAAACCTCTTTTTTAACCAGCAGTCATAAACAGAGTGGCATACATTCTTTATCTTCCCTTTAATTATAAGTCTTTCAAAACAGCAACTGTGCTGAACTTCATTATTGTCAAGAGCTATATACTCTTTAATTAAAGCACGAAAACCTTACAGATAATTCAAATATCAAACATAATGAATATACTAGCAAAAAGCTACACAGTGCACTGCTTTCAGCATGACCTTTCTTACAGATTCTTAAAGTTTAAAGATTAGGGAAATCTGCAATGAATTTTAAAAAAGGTTTCTATGTTTTTTTAATCAGAATATTAATTAGGCATTTATTCAGATGCACTCTTTTCAAAATGTTGTAACAGTATTTGATTAATATTGACTATCTGGTGATTCTTTTATAACAATCAACTTTTGATACTCACTTCAGTAAGGAAGAACAGGATGATGGTATGCAAAATAGCCAGTGTAATGGATGATAAAAGACTTCTGAAAAATCTTGAGGAAGTTGTTCATCAGAATTGTTCATAAACGTCCTGAAAAAAACCAAATACTTCCGAATTACATGGAAGACTGAAAATCCCTTTGGATCACTAGTACTAAATATATATGTAAATAGAAAACAGAAAATCCCTTGAAGATAAATAGTACTAATATATGTATGCATACACATAATTGCAAATTTATTTATCTTATGTACTGTTAAAAATGTCATTCTACATCTTATTTACTTTCAGTCTTTCAAACTTGTTGTCTAGCACTGTTGGTACTGTTAAAGCAGTTTCTTCATATTTTTACTCCTATATAGCATAGCAAACTATGTTTGAAAATGCACTGAATAAGCAAATTGCTCTTCAGTCATTCATTTCTATAGCTCTTTTCTTTCTGCATAATACATACATCATATTATCAATACTTTTATCATAATCATAAGTAAAATATCTTTTGAAATTATAATGGCCCTCTTTTGAATAACATGCAAGTACATACGGACTTTGGATTAAACTGGACAAAAAATTGAACCAGAAGCTTTGGACCTTCACTGGCTTGTGAGAAATAGAATACTGATTGAAAAAACCCGCTGTTTTCAAATGTAAGGACTGGTGAAGAATTAGATAAGCGAGTTTTATGTCACTTCTGCATTACTTCTCTTACCCAAAGGATGTGAGAGGCAAAAATCAGATGTGTCCAATCCACTCATACTAAAAATTGGGTATTTTTATTAATTAATT
>NW_009189640.1:0-18961 GCF_000690835.1 Fulmarus glacialis
ATATATATATAGTTATTCCAAATGAACATATTTCACTAATAATTTGCTGACAATTTATTCTGTCAACATCACAAACTGAAGAACTGAGAAAAGATATTTCAGTAATTTCAGGATGAAACAAATTATCTGAAAATGTGGATTTCTGCACTGTCTAGTAAATAAAATATTTTTAGCAAATGAAAACAAAACCACGAAATAAGCTTCTAGATGAGAAAAACAAAACTGAAATCATCAAACTATCAATACATTTTGGGTTTGTCAGTCTGTAACAATCAACATAAATCTAACCTGAAATTAAGCTGTAAATATAATCTATTTTCAGATCACCCTCTACTTGCATTTCAGTCACCAATGCTTTGAAGAAACTCAGTTGTGTGTTCACACTGCAACTACGTTTTCTAATACTCCTAGTGATGTGTTACAAGCTTTATGTAATTAGGCCTGATGAACCTTGTCCCTTAATAAGGACAAACCCAAGGGTTAAAACTTAAGTATGAACAAAAGACAGGGCAAAAGGAAGGAGAAAATGTATTGCCTACAGAAAGGTCTTCTCAGATTTGGGAAATTATGGGCAAAAGCTTGCGTGCATCAAAAGATATCAAAAAGAAGTTGTAATTCTTGTTTAAAAGAAAAAAGTTAAAAAAAAAAAAAGTAGAACTGTAGCCCTTCAGAGATACCTTATCTTTATCTAGTGATCCGCTGTTAAAAAAGCCCTGTACTCCATGCCAGGAGTGTACAAACCCTGTAGGGGAACCAGAGAGTGAACGTATAGTTGTACGTTGTGGCTCTTACTGCGATAATGAAATTAAGGTTTAGACATTTTCTGCATGACTAATCTCTCTTGATTACATCTTGAAGTTTTTCAGTGAACGGTTAATTAATGACGCGCAAAGCCTCCTCTGTGGTTCTGCTGTCTCCAGTATGAAAGGATCGCTGGACTTTGATGCGCGGGCCTCCACTCTTAGACTCGTCCCTATTAGATCGTTCCTTGCCTTCCCTTGGAGGCGTGCGATAGAGATGCAGTGAACCTCAACACTGGACTCAGCTCCACTGCTGTGGAGCCACTAGCAGATGAACTCCATTTCCACCTCTTGAAAAGGGAGCTTTTAGGGGAATTGTTGCTTTCCAAGAACAACAGCCTCCCCCCAACCCGCCAGATCAAAAAGGGGAAGAGAGGTGGGTGTTCAGTGCTGAATGAAAGGACAGGGCCTGCATGGATTTCCAATCTGTTGGACTTTGTTCTTCTTGATTTAAGAAGTATTGTCATATTGTTAATCTCTTCCTGGAGATACGTACACAAATGCTTACCATCAAGACAACGCAGCCACTGCATGCTTAAACTATTACACAGGCATCTTGATCAGGACCTTATAGAGACCTATCCTGTCAATGGGGGAAGTATCTATCCCTTAATGGAAGCATCTAATAACACTTTTAGGAGATTCACATTATTTTTTCCTTCCCTACAGTTGTCTTCCACAAATATATTTGTGGAAAGAGATGATCTGCCCACAGGTTTCAGAACACGTAAGATCAGAACTGCAGAATGACCCTCAACGATAGCAGACATTTGCTTCAAACCAATTTTCCATCAGCCTTGGTGCAACTGTGCACACAAAAACATTCTCTTTGCAAATCTCTTTCACAAACTGAGGCTAATACCTGGCGTGTCTAGACCAGAGATGCACGACAAGGATGTGAAGTGCTTTATAAAATCTGACTGAAGGGAAATCAATATTACAAACATACCTATAGCAAGGGATCCATTACTGCTACAATATATAAAACAGCACTGTGCCATCCAGCAAGCACCTGTAAGGTATGTGTCAGGAGTGGGAAATTCTTTTTTCAACTCTCTGGGAATATACAGTGATACAATATCACTGAAACTGGAAAATATTATAAGCATACCCATATGTTCTTGTTCTTAACCTTAAACAGAGTTATCCACCACAGTATATTCTCCTGTGCTTTGGTCCCGGTATGGTAAAGTTTACTTTAGGCTTTCAATCTGATCATGCACACCCCTAATTGTTTAAACTATAATTATAGATGTTAAATTGTTTTGCCTTCTACAAAAAATGTGCTTTGGAGAGACCAAAACAGAAATTAAATGCATGTAAAATAATAGAACTATTTCAATGGCACTAATTGCAAAACAATTTTAAAAAGCATCTTTTGATGAAATAATTGTTTTAATTATACAGTATACTTAGGTTTACCAACTATAAACACTTCAGCTTTTAGCGTTAAGATAATTTCATGTGTACTGTTTCCCACACTTCATTTCAGAGCGTAAATAAACTAGAAGTATAAATCACTGCAAAAGGAAATCAGAACAAAACAGAAGGAAAAGTGGTGATCTCTCTACATATAACAGGGTACTATCATAGCATATTGTTAATGGATATAGCTAAATGCAAACAGGCAATTCATGAATTGCCTAGGAGAAACCTTAACACTGGGGCACTAGTAGGGAGGCCAAACCTTAGGTCGTTCAGAAACGCCATCTGCCCACGGAGGGCTCTGAGCGGAGCTCAGCAAGGTCCCTCCCACTGTAGGAGGACTGCACCAAGGCAGGTCTTCTGGCGGGGGATTTTCTAAGTGGAAGTCTTTGCAAAGGACAAGGTTCCCATGCCTGTCTGCCTTAAACTCACAGATTCCTTCTTTTCAAAACCAAAATGAGATGCTTCTTGACTGCACACTGTGGCAGACCATAAGTTCGCCATGGTACTTGTCCACTGTCTCAAGAAAAAATAAATGCAATAATTCTTATCTACGTGGCAGCAACTTCCCACTGGGTTGGTCTTAAAGTTTTCTTTGAGGTGAGACACCTAGAAAAGATGTTAAAAATAAAATATTGTAGTAGGGAAAATTTATTCAATAAAATGACTACTAAAGGTAATTAAATGATATCCCTAGCCAAATGTCTCAAATCTGGTATTGTCTTTATTGTCGGATAGACGTAGACATAGTAAATGTCTTGTGACATTTGGTTAGAAGGAGAGGGAAGGAGATATTTGTGACACAGAATGAACGTGGAGAGGAGATGTTAGAGAGACATTGCACTTGTAGACATGCTCTGGCAGAATTGCAAACATTTTTACAGCTATAAAACACTCAAATCTCTTCTCAGTTTAAAAATATGCCTGTAAACAACTACTTTATATTATTCTGTGAAACGACTACAGTAAAAAACTGCTTGTATTCTCACTGCCTGCAAAAGCTCAACACACAGCAGTGAGGAGGTTCCGGCTTCAGTAAAAATCACAGTATTAGTCTTATGAAATTTCAGAACTATCGGTCCTTTGCAAGACAAAGAAAAATCCTTCTGTGCTCTGGCTGCTGAATCAGTTAGTGTAAATAGAGCAAAAACAAAGGAACTGCTTGGCAGGATTTTAAGTAGTCTCTTATCTCTACACTGCATTCTTGCTTGTACTGCACCTCAGTACACGCACAACACTTCCGTGTTGGTCTTGCTCTCACCTTGTAATCTACCAATGAAACTGATTGAAGGATGCCAGAGACTAACATATCTGTTTAAACTTTCCCACCTGGTAACTGCATTTCAATTTTTTCCTAGCTGAAAAATTTACCTCATTGAGCCTTTTTGTGAGGAATGTTATTTTAAATAGCATTACTGATTAATTCGTATTTTCAACTCATTGTATTTCCACACTGCCCTTGAAATTTGTTCCATTATGAGGAAAAAAAAAATCTTCTACAGCATGTTTTATTATGAAAGATAATGTTGAAGCCTTCAGAAGAGCTACGGGTCATATCTTCAGCTGGTATTAATGGATGCTCTCTACTACACACAATAGGTTAATCCCAAATTTTGCTAGCTGGGGTTCTGGTTCTCCTTCTGCCTAGCTAGCAAACCACTAAAGCCCTAACTGATGTTACTTGCACTATCTAGGTATTGGAAATATATATACACACATATATATATGGGTTTATTTCTGCAATTTTCAGAACAAACTTTGATAAGAAAAGATATCATTACTGTCTTGTACCTGTTTTCTTTAAAGATTATAATCTCAGAGAATTCGTGCTCCTCAGCTGCAAAAGTGTTATTTTTTAATTTCACTTTTTGACTTTCTTTCCATTGTTTGTCAAATATTCCTTTTCTGGAATATATTATGTAACACTGGTCAAAACCGTGCAACAAAAATGTTTGAAAATAAAAAATGTTGTAAAACTGATACAATCTCTTTGCATAGACAGAGGCACTTGATCATTATGGGGCACATTTTCATCACTAACAAAAGTTTATTGGCTGTATCTTTAAAACAGACAGTGTCTTTCAGGATCTATCAAATGTATCATAACATAAGCTATCAAAATGAATAAAATATAAAGTGCATAGTTCTTAGAGACATCATTTCCAAGCACGTAAACTTTTATCTTACTTTTGAAAAAATGTTAAATCACTTGGAGCAGCACTTTTAAAAGTATGATTTACGAAAAAGGGTTATTTTAAAGGCTCTGAGAACTACATAAAAGTCCTTCAAACAGCAGGGCTACCACAACTTTTAACAGAGAAAGTAGTAAAACAGGTGACGGATGGGAGCAGGTAAGACAGAATCACGGCCCCCGCACTCAATCAAATGCATCTGTGTTTGGTAAAGAATTAAGAATTAAGTATGTTACAGCTGATGAAACACTCTTGCAAGTTCCCAATTTGCATTCAACAGATCAGATGTTTGTAGCATAATAGATGCTGCCACACTTAGGTGCCAGCAGTAATCTAGTGCACAGAAGAGTGCTCTGAGCATACAGATAGGTGAAGACCTCATGGCTGAGGTAGAGAGGTTGATACGAGAACAGCCCAGTCATGCAAAAATATAGTGCTCTTTTAAGTAAAGCCTCTTCTTAATGTAGGAATCAGTGTATGATATTATTATTTACATAGCACTCCATATACTGAATTCTTAACATATTGTTCTTACATTACCTCAAATGTTAGAGCTTCTCAGGGTGATTTCCTGTTAAAACTAGTAGTCTGTAGTTAAAACTACTAAGCCTGGCCATCCTTTTAGCTGTATAACATCCAGGGCAACTAATACAAGCTATTCTACCCCAGCTCTTATACAGGCTCTCCTTACATTCTTCCAATACTTGCTGATCGAAGATAAGTCTGCTAACTGCATCACCGTACTACGTTTGACAGGCTGAAATAAAAGGCAATTCAGCTCAGTTTCAAAGGCTGTTTTTAATCTCATCCAACTGGAGCTGCCTAGAGTGAGGTGACTAGACTAAGCTAATCATCTAGACTCCCTCTGTAGACATCAGAGGAGCAGAGCCACCTCAAGAGTGAGATTTAAAAGACAATTTTATTTTGAGCTCATGTAATAAAATAGGACAAGATGTCCTCTCCAAGTGCTTCATTCTTTCTGTTGACTATCAAGGAAATTTAGATTAACTTAGATTAGAAACCTAACTTCTAGATGAATGTAAGTGAGACAGCTCCTGGTTATTTTGATACAGAAATGGTTAAGAACAGCTGTGAGAGCAGCCTTATACAGACAGCATTAAAGATAATTCTTGCTTCAGGCAATTCACAAATTAAGCTAAACTAAAATCCCATTTGAGCTATAAAACTATTTTAAAAGATGCTTCTTGGGTTCATATTATACATCTTAATGGGAGAAGGGTGCCATATGGAGGGATTTCATTTTGTTAAGAGATACTCAGTGCTCTTATCTTCCCTACGTACAACACAGAAATTGAAAGCAAACATAAAGCTTATCATATATTGTTGCAAGCAATTGTCATTTTAAATACAGAGAACTTTATTAACATAGCAATGGGATACAGAAATACTAAAGTGAGAGATCTCAGAGTAAAGGCTCTTTTAACTCGGTTAACACCATCTAGCTGTATGTCGTTCTCTTGCATTTATTGGTTTGCATATATGGATCATGGCTCTTTAAAATGTCATGTATTACTTTCCAAAGACTGTTTTCAAAGAGAAATTGTAATTTGCCAAATACAACTGGCATATAAAATAATAGCTAACGTAACCGTATGATGAAATTGCTGTCAACTTGTTTACCAACTGTCCAGTACGATCAAACATGGTCTTGTGATTATTTTCCTCTTCTCCTTGAGAAAATAAATTTATTTGACTTCCAAATCCAGGCTTTTGAATTCTGGGAGTGTGGAATTATTTTGTAACCTCCTTGGCCAAACAAAGGATTTCATGCACTCAAAAGTGAATCTCATCAAGCTGTCCATGGCCAAGAAATGTCTGCTGATATGATGGGGGAGAAATGCTTCAATGAGGATGAGAAGAAGGAGCATTCTTCGGAGGGTGCTCTGCACTTACGAAGTAGATCAAAGGCATGCAGCTTTAGCTTGCTCCTACCTATACAGAATACTGCTGCAAAAAACACGTTCTTATCTAAAAATGTTGGTGATATTGCCACTACCTGTGTGCTTTCTACTGGTTTCCTGCTTTCTATGCCCTAAAACCCGAGATGCCCTTCCGCATCAAGCTGCCTTATTCTTAGGAGTTCCCTACAGTCATCTGCAAAGCTGTCTTAATTATCTCATTTCAGATCCTGTCTTTGATATGTTGCTTATAGAAAACTCATAGCTGGCCTGTTGCTCTCCTTTGAACACTGTCTTTTTGGCTGACCAGTACTGTCATATTGCTTCCTTATGTTCCCCCGTCTGCCTAGCCCCATCTGTTCTCTCTTGTTTCATACTTAGATTATAAACTCTATGGCAGAGGACCTGCCTTTTTGTTCTGAGTTCATTTAGTGCCTAAAACAATGCAGGCTTGACCTATGATTAGGGCTTCTCAGCACTAGAATAATATAAACAAGCAAACATTCTCACAAATGACCCAGCTGGAGTGCCGGATACAGATGTTGCCTCGCAGACACCACAACATGGAGGAATCAGATTCCACCAAAACTAAATTACCTGGCAATACTGGTCCATTTGGTCATCACTGCAAAATAGCCTTCATGGTCCTCTTGCTTTTCAATCTAGCTTGCAGTTGTGGCTTTTAGCTAAATAGTATCTCCTCTGAGTAAAACTTGTCAAGTTGTCGCGTTGAGCTCTTTAGGCACTGGGGTTCCTCTTCCCGTGTCTTGGCTCTTCTAATGTAAGCAGGCTCAGAATCTCCCCTTCTCCACTTTACCAGAAAAAGTTGGAGTTTGAACCAGCTCCCTTGAGCCCAACTTGAATGTAAGGAGATGTCCACTCACAGCTTCACTGGTTTAAGGCATTGCTGCCTTCTGGTGTGTGCTACCATGCCTTGGCCCATATCTCGTTCACAGAAGAGATGGAAGAACAGCATGTGTGAGCGCTCCTCAGCTGCTCTGTGCAAGGTCAGGGACCTTTAATTTGAGCTACCTCCTGTGGCAGTTTTAAACTACACCCTTTCTTTCCTCCTTCTGTCTGTCTATGTCTTGCCTGGAGTACTGCTCTCTCAGCTGCCTGGCTCACTGGCTCATGTGTCGGTTTCTGTCCACCCCTGGCCAAGTTGGATCCTAAGTCTAGCTCCTCAGGCTTTTCTGCCTAGATCCTCACAACAGTGCAAGGAGTATGCATGGTCAAATCTCTACTCTGTGGGGGGGTACATAAAGATTAAGAAGCCGCTGTGAGCAGATCCCAGAAGAACAAAGAAACAAAACACCACATGTGTGTCTCTGGATGCAGCAAATGATGAATTCTGTAGCATCTCTGAAACTCCACAGATGCAGAATCCGAGTCCATCAGGGCTGACTGACACAACTGGGGAAGTTCACACCACTTACAGCTATCCTTACAAGTCGCCTGCAGGTTCTGGCAAGGGATGTGGCATGGTTATATCCTCATTCCCACTTCAAGGCTGCCTGTATACAGATGAGCAGAATTTGGGACAGGATTTCTCTTGTGGTTCTTAAAGTGCTGATTAGTTTAATTAACTTTTTCATGAAAGTAAAATAGGGAATAAATTTTAGCTGTATTCCTATGAGATCAGATTATTAATGGGTCTCACTAACTTAGATTTCTTCAAGCACCTCTCTTTCATATTGTCAGTATTTTGCTGATTTGATTACATAGAAGAGGTGGCAGCATGGCGACTGCTAATTAGAACTGAACTCAACTTATTACCAGTCCATCGTTTTCTGGGTTTCATATTAGCAGATCAATACAAAGAGATAATGTGTGTACAGCTGTGTTTACCTCTAATACTGAAATCACTCCAGTTCATACACGTCTCCTTTAAAATCTTTTAGCCTGAAGAATTGATATGAAAAAAAGAATATAAGGCAATCCAAAAGTTCAGCTAAAAAAGGAGGTTTAAAGTTTTATAACTGTAGTGATCAGGAATGTCCCTGAGCTGAGAATTTTTGATGATATCATTAACAAGCAGTGCTATTACTTGTATGCAGGCACCAGCTGTAAATTATGCTTTACGTACAGTCACTATAGAGTCCTCAGGGATTCAGGACCTCCTCCAGGAGGTTCCAGAGATAATCAGCACCAATGAACTTTAATAGGAACTGAGGATGTTCAGCAGCCTGCACTACTATGACCGCAAAACACAACTGTGCAGTGCATGCTGAAATAATCATGAGGTACGTACCTGGTAATTTCTCTTTTCTAGCCAAAGTGCACATTACACACTAATTACAGTTAAGCTGCCTAAGCACAATTATCAAGTATTCTACAGAGACATGAAATTTCTATGCAGATTGTATTTGGCAAGAAAGCTCCATGAATCTACTGTGTTATTCTATGTTGCCACATATATGTGGACAATGCAAACCAAGCTATTAACAAACCAAATAACCCTGAAAGAAAATTTAATAATTTAATATTTATTGCTGCCACAGACTCACCTTCTAAGAATTCCAAAATAGTTTAAAGCATGGAAAAGAGTAGATTATGAATGACGTATAGTTACATTTCTTTATCTGACATGCAGAATGCCTAAAGAAGCTAAGTCCAGTACTCTGGCTTCTCATCAGTTGCTTCTGAATTTTACAACAAAACAATAATGATATGTCCAGGTGGCAAAAATTCTGTTTTAACAGCTGCATCAACTGCTCAAAACTCAAAAGCAGCACCTTAACAGATAAACAGTTCTCCATAATATTATCTTTGTAGCATGCAATTTGTTCCCAATGATAATTAGGTATTTAGAGACACACATAATTAGAGAGAAATGACTGGATGGTTTTTCATTTGCTGAGAAATCTACTGTCAGGAGAGGAGATCCACTATGGGGACTAATGTGATTCTGGTGCTAGAATTAGTGTCAGAAGGATATGAAAAAATGTGGTTTAAACTATCTAGATGGTAAAATAATGTTGTATCAATACAGACCTATGCACAGTTAATTTTTGCATGATACTTTTTTCCCCAAATGGAACAATTCTGTTCCTAACATGCATTTCATAAGTGTGGGTACTGAGGGGAATATACAAGATCTAGTAAAAGATGAACTAGAAATTTTTTTCTGTTAAATAGATCTTTCCTAGTCTAATTTGGGATAACAAAACATTCAAGGGACCATTAGTTCTAGAAGGCATTTATTTCTTCTTTCTTCTTATTTTTGCGTTTCTGCTGCAGGGCTCCATTGCTGTTTGCCTTTGCTGTTGCATTGCCTGTCACTAAAATACATCTTTAACTGTATATCATTTTTCTTCCGGATTTTATTTACCATGTCACTCACCAGCTAGCTTCATATAAGTACACCTCAAGCTACTGGAAAAAAAGCATTCTCCACATTCACTACTAATATCATTCCATAGACTGAGTGCAGTGCTTTATGAGAGATGCTGCTTTCATCCAAAGACAAATCATGTCTATGACATATTCAGTCGGCTTTTACCCAGGGCTTGAAATCACACATCTACAGCACTAAAATGTTTAAGCTGACCCTACAGCATCCTTCTTCTGAGAAATTGATAGTTCTTTTTGTGCAGCAACAAAAAACTCCTCATTTCCTTAATTACAGGTGCAAGTGTACGCACACATACATACCCCCACCCTCAGGTGTGTATCCAACAGCATCCACACTCAAAAGAATACATTAAAACATATGTAAGCGGCAATACCAAGCATTCAAACATTGCAGCTGTTTGTACAAACGTAATTTTGTCCTTTCTTATGTCCAACCTATGCAACGAATGTTGCAGGTGTTCTGCAGAAACATACGACGATATTACGTCATTGAAGGCTGTATCACAACGCGCTCACCCAGGGGAACCGAATAATGGCTGCACAGCCAAATCTGGCAAACCATTACTTCCAAGAACTTGGCTTTCCAGTTTCAATGATTTCCTTTTAAAACACCTTTTGAACCATTTTTTTTCTGGCTTTTGCCATTTGTTTGTTTTAAAGGAAAAGACTTTAAAAGTTTGCTAGCTCAACTGCAATGTTCTCCCCAAAGCCCCAGTACTTGATACTGGACCCATCAGCTGCATCACACGTCTTCAACTTCATGTTCAGGACCAAATATATGAATTATCAACAATAATCCCGTGGGTGAAAATTATCTTTTTATGACCCTCCGGACGGGGCAAGTTGATAAGGCTCGGTGGCAGGTCTGGAGAGGTATGGTTGTAGAGCAGAGCACCCTGCCAGTGCCTGCTCCTTCCTCCCCACAGCTCCAGCAGCTGAAATACTTTACAGTGCAGCCTGTGCTGCTACAGCTGCTCTGGCAGCAATGTGAACCTGAATCTTTAAAAATGTTTGAGTTCATTTATTATTTTGGCCTGCTGCCAATTTTTCCTATGAAATGCAGCTAAAAGAAAGAAAACTGTGATGTTCTACAGTTTATGATTCCACTAAACTGGACGGAATTCAGGGTACAAAGAAACGACACTTCTTTAGTTGGTGGGTTTTTTTCCTTGACCAAATTTAAAACTCTGCTGTAAACAACAGAAGTGTTAGAAATTGCCTTTGAAAATAACCATATTTTTCTGCAAAAATCTTTCATTCCAATGTGCTTGGAAACTTAGCAGATAGCCCTAAGTTTGTCTAAATATATGTTTCATATATAACTACACAAGCACTTCACAAACAAGTTTATAAACATGATAAAATGTGCACCCATGTGACAGCAGTTGCATTTAAACTTAATTGCTTCAAATAGCTAACTGCAGATACAGACAACCTTACGTATAGTTACTAATGCCTTATACACAGCCCAACTGAATCAGTAATAGTATTAGAAAATAAACTTTTGCTTAGTGTCTAAAGAATCAGAATTTGAGCATAAATAAGTACAAGCAGTCAGTTAACCCCGTTATTTACAATATTTGAAGTAATTCCCACAGCTTGTTCAGAACGGAGTGCTGAGGTACTTCTGTCCACTTATTCTGAGTAGCTCTCTCAAGATCCACAAATTGTACTATTACATATTTCCAACTTCTTCATTTCTACGTAACTTCTATTTAAAAGATCAGCATCACAAAGTGTTTCTTTCTTGTTCCATATTGGGAAGTTCCACATGTTGTTCCAATATGGAACAACAAACATGGCCAAGTTTCTTGAGTCTTTATGTACAGTGAACAAGATTAAATACTGCAACATTTACATACCTAAGGTTCAATATTTAATGATGCATACAGTGATACATCATTGAATGACATTGAGGTAGGATTTGTATGGAGAAATTATATTGACCAATTGATAAAGTTGGAAAATCACAGACTTTCTTAAACAGGACCCCGTCTTCAGATTTTACCTTTCTAAAGAGAGGGTTCCCCAGGGTGTTATGATTCAGCCGACTAAGAATCATGAAATGTTATCAGTTTTTTATCTACGCACCCACATTCACATGCATACACATTTAAAAATACACCCAAATGTCTCAACATTCCTAAAATAGTACAGGTTATCTGTTTTTTTTTTGTTGTTTTTAGCAAAATGCATAGAAGGAATGGCACTATGCTGTGGAAATAATTTCTAGAGCATCTGCTTAAGAGCACTTAAAAATTCATAACTCATTTTTTTGATTAGCCAAGTTCACCCAAAAAAGAAATCCTTTACCCTATAGAGCCCTACTTTCTATCATGTTCTCCAAAAAATGCATATACAGCTATGTATAAAAAAAAGTTGAATATGTGGAAAGAAGAGCTAACTTACTAATACCAAAAAATACTTTAAGATTCTTGTCTTTTCCATTAAAATAATAAAAATAACCGCTTCCACAAATAAAACATAGTAAATTCCATTTTCCCATATATGTAGGGAAGTTTACTTGCAGCAACATCTACCTCCTCAGCAAAGTAGTCATTTTCTTGTCATTTCCAATAATATGTCATAACTTGCTCAATCTCTTGAATGTTACTTTCCATAGTCACACCTTGAAGTGTCCTAAAAGTCTGGGAAAAGTCAGAATATATTATGCTGTGTTAACAACACACCACTCTATATGCAGACAATGAATAATTGAAGTTGCTCATGAAAGAGTGGTATGTGTTGTTAAGGTTGACTTCATTTTCCTTTTCTGCTTCTGTTTTTGTTGTTCATAAGAAGGAGAAGGCATAAGCTTGAAAGATATTTGTAAGTGCAGGACAGTGTCAGAAGTTTCTTCCCAATTAAGTATTTTTCAATAGGAAGATCACATTCAATTTGGAAAAAAAAAAAAAAAGCTACTACTTCTTATCGCATTACTACACCCATGTGCAACATCACAGTTAAAAAAGCCGTCTACTGTAACACTTTGATCCCATGTTGGCATTTCAGCTTACAAATGGTGTATTTAACTTTACAGCCTCATCTAACAATGCCTTCTCATTTAGTCAGGGAGAGATCCAGGAAAACGAACTGTAGCATATCTGTCTTTCTTTGTGGAGTCAGTGTTTATAAGACTGGATGCTTTTTTTCTTCTTCACTAATGGGAAATAAAATTGGTTTCAACTGTATCTCGAATGAAACAAACTACAACTAGACCTGCAACTTCAATCAGGTTCATTTCTTTCCATTTCAACCTTACCAGTCTGGGACAAGAAAAAGGTATTGCAGCATACTCAGACTTTACAAGAAAGGCACATAACTACGGAGACAAAATCAGCCAGCTCTTTAATTTGTGACTGGTCAGGTCATAAAATGAGCATAATTCATAGCCTTGCTTCCAAAACAAAGAACATCTTAAAGTAAGATTCCAGATGCAATAATGAGTAGTCTGCTCCTATTTCTTTAAACAGAGCTCTATTCCTCTGCATAAATTGTTTGGCTTGAAATGCTGAAAATGTTTTGAACAGAAAAAAAACGTTTCTTTTTCAAGCTCTGGCAGAACAGCATTCCAATTAAAGAGTGGTACATTTGTGGTATAAGTGGCATCCAAAAGCAAAGATGATCAGAATGCACTTCATGAAACATTGCCAATGAGGTGCCTCACCCCACTTTTTTAAGCTGTTTCGTTTTCTAATATATGATTTCTTGAGAAATCAATATTCCATTCTCTTCTTTATACTTTGGAGAGTGCTTAGAACTACTGATTTGAAGGTGGGGCTTTTACCTATTACTGCCTTTTCAATGGGCCCCTTGTATAGCAATCCAAAAGATATAAGTAATACCAAAAAAAAAAAAACCCCAACCAACAGTTAAGAGCTCATAACTTCAAGTTATGATTAGTTCAATCTTGCAAATACAAAGCAGGTTAAGTGCTCAGATGTGGTCCTCCTCTTCAGCTACAGATTATTACTACTACCATCTGATTATTATTTGGTGCTCTCTGTGACATGAATGTGGTATTTTTTTCATTTCATTCTACTAGAAAAATCATTACGAGAACCTCAATAACCCTTACAAACCTCCATATTTGCTGGCAATTTCCCTGGGAGCATTAAGGAATAAGTGGAAACAGCTTCCTCCAAACTAAGGGTCCAGGCACATCGGTGAGTCCTGCTGGGAAAACTGCACCAGTGCTGCCAGAGCTCAGCTGAATAAACAAAAGTTTCAGCTCCCAGAACAAGAAATGCAGCATTAAAATTCATGCATGCAATTTGATATCAAAAGAAAAATAATTTGGGGAAGCAAATTCTCTCAACTTTTGCTTTTCAAAAGCGAAAAGAAAATACATACAGTAGCTATTGCGATTAGATAGGGAAATTCGAAGAGGAGAATGTAACAAGCACTTTAGCAAGAGCACCCAAGCAATGCAACACAATCTAAAGAAGTCAGACCAAATACCGTGCAAAAATGGATGTAGTCAAAACATGGAACAAACACCAAGTGGAACATATAAGCTGGTAAATTTGAGTGCTTACAGAAATTATTTGTTTTGTGAAGTTTCTTGGGACTTTTCTAAGGGTTTTTAGTTAAAAAACCTAAACTGTTGTAATGGCACCACTATCACTGTATATGATATAATTCCTTATGTGGAAAAGGTTCTGGAGATGTATCTGTAGATATAAAGGTGGTCATAGCAGCATATCTTACTTCTGAAAGAGAAAGGTAGTAATTTATCTCAGCATATGGTGTATTTGCGCACATTAACTCTGTCCACACAGGCTGCACTGTGCAAGCGTAGATCTTTTGATTGGAACTCATCTTTTTAAACATAATTGCTTTGTTAGTTTATTAACAGTGTGCATGCCAAGCTTTCATTTATGCTATTTTTGTACTATTGGTGAATGTGTAAATAAATAAAAATTTTACCACAATTATAATTATGTTCCATCCCTTAGTCACTTATAGGAGATATGGTTGAAGGGAGATTAACTTTTATTACAACATCTGAAATAGGCTAGAAAAAAAATTTACAAGTATACCCATAAAATACATTTAGAAGATGAGCTTGGGAACTAATTTCATAATTTTCAGGTGGCTAGATATCTTTCATTCAGTGAAAACATTGATTTGATGAGGGACCTACCCTTTTAATTTGGATAGACCCACATTAACATAATTCAGGGCTGAGAACTAGAATTTTGTAAAATATATTAATTTACTGATAGCTAGCAATTTCTGTCCACAGATTGTAAATTCAATCTGATGCACTGTGGTTGTTTAGTTGCACCTATGTGTATCTATAGAAATAAATGAATTTGTGCATTTGAGGATATAAAAGCATAGAATACATGTAATATGATGATACAGAGCAGGGCACTTGCTGAGGTGAATTATTTTATGTTGATTGTACCTTCTAGAAATTGGTTGTCTTTATATCACTTTCCAGTTTGATGGATAAGTGGCAGCTACAGGCTTTGTGTAGAAATCAGTCAGGCGCTCCAGATTAGGTTTGCTAACACTTCCATGTTTGAACATTTTGGATAGGATCTAATGAGGGATTAGAGAATAAGGAATGTTCAGCACCCCTTGGAGCTATTGAGTAAGATTTGACAGTGTAATTGCTCCAGTATGAAGAAGGGTACGGAGTCTTCTTTGAGCTTTGTGTAGCAGAATGTCAGGATGTTGTCTGGCTGA
The DNA here is from genome assembly GCF_000690835.1 of Fulmarus glacialis. Taxonomy (NCBI): domain Eukaryota; kingdom Metazoa; phylum Chordata; class Aves; order Procellariiformes; family Procellariidae; genus Fulmarus; species Fulmarus glacialis. The sequence goes on from NW_009189640.1 coordinate 15,388, forward strand.
TGAAAACTCTCTTTGATGGTTGGGCTATATAGTCTGAGTGGGACAGATTGTGATTGTGGTCATATTTGTTGATTATTACATTATTCACATTCTAGTCCACTGTAGGGATTTGTCTGGTTTGGGATATAAAATCCAATATGTCTTGCATTTTCATAGGGACTGTCACAGCAGGGAAGAAGTGCGAAGTTGCCTCCCATAAGTGTAGAAAAATTATTTGTGCTGAAGTTGGCAAAACCAAATTCTAAATCTAATGCAAAAACTGAGCCTTAAACGCTTGACATGGTTTCTGATTGTTTATTTCACTATCCGGAATATTTTCATGTACCTACCATCGAAGAAAAACCCCAATAATTTATGATAAGATGCAGGAGAATGGTGCTTTCTAAAAATCTCTTTTCATATCACTACTTTTGATCAATGGAGCAAAATCAGAGAAAGCATCACTGAAGCATAATATCAGGGAAACATCATTTGAATAAAGCTCTAGTCGCCTAACAACAACTGATGAAAGTTCATTGCAGAATTTCTTAGCTCTACACTGATGAAATAGATTATCAGATTACACAGCTATATGCGAGTCTTAGGAGACAATATTTATCCCAGGTAAGGATTACCTGAATAATTTAAAAATTCCCTTATGAATGAATTACACACCCTTGTAAGCAAAATGCACATCATAGATCCTAAACTGGCATGCACCACTTCTGGTGGGAACTAAGTCACACTTGCTTCCTAAGAAAATTCCTCTTCATTAAATGCAATGTTCATTGCACCTTGCAACAAAGTGCCATAACCCTGCAGGAAGAAATAACTGATCTGTGCTGGCTGACTGAACCAGACATGAATCATTGACTCCTCTGTGTATGGAAAAAGATGGGCATGTTTGTGGGAAGAAGGAATTAAAGCCCAGGGCCAAGATCTCTGCAGGAAATCCTAAAAATAGCCAAACTTGGGAAGAAGTGTGGAGTAAGCTTTCTGATTTCAGTGTCAAGTCACTTAGTAAAATTCAGATTTGGGAAGTAGAAAATCTAAATCAAACACAGCCTTGATTTTCCTGTTACTCTATAGATCCTGCACGTTGCCCAAGTTCAGAATTACAATGTCACGTATCACGTACCTCTCATTTTAGGTATGCCAGCCTTTCAGCAAATCATTTCAGCTATATCAGACATCAATAATTAACAGTGTAAGGAGGATGGAAGTTGTGCATGTGAAAAGGTCACACTGAAGAAGAGACTGAAAGATAAGCTGATGTACTTGCAAAAATGCTATTGAATGCCTGGTATCATTTTAGGAAGGTTTCCTTTTAAAATACTCGATTTCCCCCTCCAGTCCTCAGTATTCTATGCTCCTGCTGTACCTGTCTTTGCATAAGCATAATATAGAGGACTAATACAAAACAATCAGGTCTAGAAAACATGACCTTGACCAGCTTGGAGGAATGGGGATTATTTTGACATAGAGAAAGGTGATAGAGGGGAAACATAAAAATATAAAAGGCTGCAGAGAAGAGGAAGCAAGGAAATAATCTTTTTTCCATGCTCATTTTGGGCATGATAAAAAGTAATGGGCTTAAACCATAGCAGAGGAAATTTAGGTTAACCGTTAGGAAAAACTTTCTAACATTTAGCACAGAAAAGCATGGGAAAAAAAATTCCTAGGTAAGAAGCAGAAACTCCATTTTTGTATGCTTTTATGAACAGGTTAGACAAACATCTGCCAGGAATTGTTTACATGCAGCTGATACTGCCTTGAAGAGGGGAGATGGGACTAAATGATCTCTAAAAGTCCTTTCCAGCCTTATTTTTTTATGATTCTGTAATCAACATTGAAAGGAGCTTGGCACCACTCCTACCAAAAATAATGAGAGTTTGCTGAGTGTTCTGTAATGGCATTCAAGATTTCCTCCAGTACAAACCAAGGTGGAACTGTATGCATTTTAGTGGAGGGAAGTGGGACCTCGAGCTCCTGTAGCTGCAAGAAGAAAGGGTGGTAATTTATACCTAGCTGCATTTGTCACACTCAGTATCTTGCATTACCATGCTCTTTACAATGCAGAAGAAATTTGATGCCTCTTTGGGGCCGTTCTTCAAATTCTGCTCTGAACTGAGGCTGATGGGTAGCTTATAACGTTTCTTAGGTGGATGAGTAACAGATTTTAATGCACTGTTTCACATAAATTAGAGCTTTCTCTATTCTAAATATTTTTCTGAGGAAATATTCTTAAATCATCAGAAAACAGTAATTAAAGGATATATTTTAATTTCAACCTAACAGACCATATAAAGCTATATATAACTCCTCCTATGTCAGTCTGAACAATCCTCTGATGCAGCTCAGGACATGGCTCACTGTGCTGCCAGCCGTGGTTTGCTGTTTTCTAAAGAAAAACCCTTTATTTTCATCCTCTCCATATACAAATGCAAATAGAATTTATTCAAAGGATATTTCTTCAATAGTTGGTATTTAGAATTTAATAACTACAATCTCCAGAAATTGTAAAGAAAATTCCATCTGAAGTTCACATTTATACTTAGATCATTTTGCACTTTATGGCCAACGTTCCTTTGCTGCTTCCCCAGGAAAAGATGCAGTCTCTTCTTGAATGTGATGTGTTATGCTCTAATAGTTTGTAGTGTCAGTTGTTATGCTTTTTGCATATTGATACATTTTCAGGTGACAAAAATATCTCTACAAAAATCTTCATTGTGTACTCTCAGCTGCAATGTGCTGTCTAAGATTCTGTACCTATTTTCCCCCATGATGACTAATCAGTATTTCTCTACTGTGGACAAAGATTCCTGCATAAGTATATTTGACAGGAATCATTTATCTACAGGAAGAATAATGGATTAATCTGCACTTCCCTGGAAAAAAAACAGAACAAAACAAAACAAAACAACAGAGTATCTTATATATTGAGATACTGATCTGAAAATTCATCAACAAATACTGAAGAAGAGTTCTTAACTCTATCCTTGACTCAAACTTTCCTGCTGCGGCAATGCAGGCATCTGGAAATTAATGAATTATGTTGTGCACTAAACCATGCTATGAATGATCGTTTATATTTTTTCTATTACACTTACAACAATGAATCTGAGAATATCTCAAGCATTAATTCGTTTATTCCTACAACATCCTCACAAAGTAGTATTCCCATTTTACAGAGAGCATAGAGAAACACCATCCATCCACAAACACATGGGGTTCCGGTAACAGAGCAAGGTTATGTTGTGCACTAAACCATGCTATGAATGATCGTTTATATTTTTTCTATTACACTTACAACAATGAATCTGAGAATATCTCAAGCATTAATTCGTTTATTCCTACAACATCCTCACAAAGTAGTATTCCCATTTTACAGAGAGCATAGAGAAACACCATCCATCCACAAACACATGGGGTTCCGGTAACAGAGCAAGGACTAAAGTCTACTTTGGATACAAGTTGCAGAAGGTGCAAGTCCCAGCAAGTCTTTTCTTCCTTTTTGACATAATTAACTACAATCAGCCATCTAAAACTTCCATGCTTACCTCTAGTCGGTGAAACCATTTCACTACAGAGCAAG
>NW_009189640.1:18975-28326 GCF_000690835.1 Fulmarus glacialis
TGAATAAAAGAGAGGCAGATATAGCTGCAAATATGTAGGAAGGGGAAGCGTTGAGGAGGAAAAGGCAGCACAGGCCTGAAGCAGTTATGTACCTGGAAAAGTGCCCTGAACGATGCTACCAGGGACAAGTCTGAAGCCTTGAACTGCAGTTTATGGGTATCATGCTGGTATATCACTCTCGGAGGACAAGGATAAGGAAGGTTACCCTTTGATCACTGAAATCCAAGTATACTGCCTTACTTGGTTTGCCCTACGGCAAGGCACTAGGTATTTTAACTTCCACTTACAGTCAGTTGCATTCAAAGAAAGCTGAGGACACTGAGTACTTCACAGAAGATACTCAAGAATGTGTATCATTGAATCCTGAATTACAAGTAATAAATATATATATAAAAATAGTAGGAATTAAGCACAGAATGGATGAAAAGGGTAGATACATTGTCATTCTAAACTTTCCGTGATTGTGTCACGTTGAGTCACTCTCAACCCTAAATATAGTTTGCCATTGTAATTTTCTTTGTAATCTTTCATTTACACTCTAGCATGTTTTGAGCACTTAAGACAACTTTATTGAAATAAAAGACTTAAAGTGACAAGAGTGGTCTTTTTCTGCTACTGTTCAGATTCAAGCTTCATGCTTAGCAATTTGGAAAACTCACTTAATATTAACATTTTTCAGATCCAAGAATTTTAGAAAGATTAGGTTTATAAAAAGGGATTCTTTGAAAAGTGATTCACATACAGGTACTAGTTTAAAATGTCCCTCTTCTGGATGGATTATTTTGTCTACCATTCTTCCGTATTAATTAGCTCTCAGTCATTTTCAAGCTCATCTTCTAAGTACAAAAAATATATAGATTTTGGTGTGTGACTTACTTGCCAATAATATTTACACAAACCTAGCTTCATCTCATTTTATATTTTCCTTAAGTTCATTTTTAATGTATTTACTTGGTCCTTGGATTTTTGTTTGGATTTTTAAAAAAACCAATCTTTTAAACAGCCTGTTTTCATTTTATGGACCTGCTAATTCTGTATGCCTAAACTTATCCCTTCTCGTTGTTTCTGCAGACCTTTGTCTTTGCTGTATTTTGTAAGAAAGATCAGAAAAATCACCTTCCAACTCTTTTTGTTTGTTTGTTTGCTTTGGGTTTTTGGTTTTGTTTGTTTTTTTTTTTTTTAACCTGAGTAATTGCAGGCAGGAATAGTCCTGATACCGGAGAAGCCCATCTAGTGCAAGTACTACAGAATATATAGAGGTACATCCTGCAGAAATTCTCGAGCAGCTCTGAAGTCAGGTATGATTCACCAGGGTGTACGAGTTCTGACAGCCTTGCTAGGCTCAAACTCATTCCAAAAAACAGCATTTGGTGGTTTCTACACTGTTCCCCATTTCATGTGTCGCAAAGACTTAGTCATTTGGATGCACGGTTTAACTGGTTGTATGTGTAGGCAGAGTGCCGTAGTGCTAAAAGGATAGTGCAGAGAGATGCAGAACTCAGCCCTGGTCTTGTACAGACAGTACTGACCTGGATCTGCTATATTCCTACAGAACACGAGCTGACATATAGTCTCTGAACTATATTCCCTACCCCTCTCTGTTTCAGAATTATGAAGCAGAACTATCCAAGGCACACGAATAAGAGAAGTTGAGAAGTTGTCACAGTAAAGGAAGATGTCATAACAAGCAACCTCTCTAACAACCGTGAGCTAATTAACACCAACCCTGAGCTCTCAGCTATCTGTGGGTGGTTTGAGTTAATATTTTTGCTGGATCCAGAATAGCTCCTTCAGAAGGACATTTCTAGTGATTTCATAGTTACCGGACAGTTAATCCACAACCAGAAAGGATGCGGGCAATAACTGTTACAAACTCACTCTTATTACAAGAAAGAAGTAGCCCATTAAGATGTATTTCCTCAGTCTGCTATTCCATTTTATTAACAGAAAGTTTTGAACTTTAAACCCTATGTCTTTTCCTTTGTATTCACAATAGTAATTGAATATATAGAGCACAGAGAGTAGTTCATCTCCTATCTTTCATCTTAAAAGTGTTTTACTTAATAATAATAATGACAGTGATATTAATTTATTTGTGTCCATAAGCTTTAAACCTAGTGTCCTACAGTAGTTGCACAATGTTGATTGAAAGGGGTTGGATCAAACAATTCTAGAAATTGAGCAGCTCCAAACTTTAAGAGCTACTTTTAAGCAAGAACTGTCCCTATCATGCTTTTAAACTGCTAACAACAGAAAGCCCTGACATCCTTCTGTCAACATTTTCCTGAACCACAAATTGCTCATGCATTAGAAATTCACTTGAAATGGCATAGAAAAGCTGTGAAGTAAATGTATTCCTGAAGCCTGGGTCTGCAAGCCAGTGTAATTTCAGAAAACACCATACAGGCTGAAAAGAGAGCAGATGCAAGTACTGAATTTAACTATAGATGATAACTCAATTTATTTTCTCTGTAGTCTAGTAACCCAATAAGTCTTTAATGGTTTCGTAAATAAACAGATGGATGCCATCAAATGCCACAGAATGATAAATCTGACTGGTGTCTGTATAATTTTGGATAGATTTATCCCAAAAATAGACAGTAGAAGCATCTTACCCCAAGAGTGTGATAAAATAAATGTGGGAAGGTAGATTATGGGCAATTGCATTGTCCCAGTGATGAATGAAACTTTCCCTGATGGTGTGACTAAGAATCAGGACAGGTCTCAATGTAACTCTTTCTAGTGGAACATTAGAACAGATTTGACTTCTGTTGATAAAATAAAAGGTGCTTCTTTTCAAGGAATTCAAAGTTAGATGAAGGAGAAATAGGTGATGGGACCCCTGTTGAAAGATTTAAATCATATATAACTTTATTTTTGAAAGGTTTATGGTTCTAATTTAACTGTAAGCCATCTGCTCCACCTAGTATGTGTTGACTGAATATAAAACCAGACCACCGATTTCAAATAGGAAGCCCACTTATCATCCAGTGTGTCATTCGCACAGGGATTTGTTCACTTTACCTAATTTTGCAACTCTAACTAGACATCTGTTGAATGTTCAAAGTTTAACAGTAGAAAATTAAAATAATCTTCTTGGTTTTCAGGAGGATCATGGCCGAATAAGATGCTCTATTAAGGTGAAGCTGTACATTCATACGGGCTGAATGCAGACAAGACAGTCCCTATTACTGCATATTTTCTATATAAGAAACACTGGATCTTTGTGTCAATATCAAGAGAGTAGAACAAAACACTGCTTAATAGCATTACCTGATCACCAATGTTTCCATTTGTGTAAAATAAATAGTACTAGTGAATTTTTTTTTCCCATGAGATTTCTATTAAAAATGACATAAGTATCACATGACCTTTCTCAGCAAAATTCTCAAGTGAGAACTTCACATGCTTGTTAGTTGCCTTTATCACTTTTCTGGGTTTGTTTTGGTTTTTTTTTTCCTTTCCTTTGTTGACATATGTATAGCTCATGTCAAAAGAAGAAAAGCACTCTACAATTTCTTTCGACTATGGAAAGCTTAGCCTTACAGAGTGCCTAAGGATTTGCCTGGGAGACAATCAAATTTGAAGACCTAACTTTACAGAACATTTTCTTCTTCCTATTCAAGAATTACTTTTCTTTGTACATCGTATCAATTTTACTCTGACTCTCCAAACCTTGTGGCTTTCTCATCACAGAACAGGCAAAAAGAAAAAACATCACATCCAGTAATACAAGAATAGGATTTCACAGCCTAAAAAAGAAAATAAGACCAAGCTCTGTAAACTACCACTTTGGTTAGAGGAAATTAGAGCTGTGAGAAGAAAGGGGCCAAAATATTAAGGGACAACAGTTCCCCACCCCTCCACATGGAGCCCATTGTGGGATCCTAAGGCTGTCCCTGCCATTTGACAAGGTAGGGAGCACAAGGTCCTGGCTACCATAAATCTTGCCCAGACCCTCCAAGAGACAAATCACTGCTAGAAATCTGTCCCTTTCTACATCAACAGAAAAGCACGCTGTGCAAAGTTACTGCTGACCTGCAATACATTCATCAAGAAAAATTCTTGACTCTTCCCTGACTTCCAACAAATACATTATAACTATGCTATATGGAAGCCAATGACCTTCTAAAGGAAGGAGGCCATGCACATTTTTTAAATTCTTAAACCCTATGAAAATAGATAAAAAGCATCAAGGAACAAAGGAGGCTGTGTTTTAGAAGTAAAGAAATGTAAGACTAAAGTAAGAATTGTTAAAAGTCAAGCTGAGTTAGACCTTGCAAAGGTTTGTTAAAACAAGCATCTAAAGATTTTCACTGTGTAAATAAATAAAAGACTTAAAAAAAGACGACTCATTATGTAGAAAGAATGAGGCGGAGATTGAGTATTTTCTAGATACTGTCCCAGGAGTGAATTATTTGATGGTTTTCAAGGAGGGAGATAATATTTATCAAAGAAGGTACCATCAACATGGATAATGGAATGAGGATATAGAAACAACAGAAGTTTTATGCATTGACATTAGGGTAATCAGAACACCAGTTCTGTAAGAATACAAGAAAACAAAGGCTGGTAAGAGGGAAATTTAATAATCTGTCATGTCAATTGCAGTGGCAATACAAATTGAGAACAGTAAGTGCTGTTTATTTCATACTAAAATTGTGTAGATTCAAGAAATAAAAAAATATTCAGTTCTTTATTGATCTATTAATCAGACTCAGCTATATGACACTTGGCCAGAAAGAATAATTAAAGACAGGTAAACGGAAAATGGGTCAAAATGCATCAACATTTCATCAAAGATTGTGCCAGACCAACCTGATAGTTTTCTACAATAAGTTAACTGATTTTCTGGGTAAGAACATGCGGAAGATTATCTAGATTTCTGAAAGGTATCTTATACTGTGGGAAATTATCAACGGACACAAAAGATGAGAGGTTAGTAGAGGAGTTAAGGAGAGTAGACAATTGCATGAAGGAGAGAAAACAAAGACTAGTTTTGAAGAGGAAGAAGGTGGCTGCTGAAGGTATAGCACGGCAACAAGAATCAATGTTTTGACCAGCCTTTTTTAATATTTTCATTAAAGAGCTTGGCATAAAAGTAGGAGTATGCTGCTGAAATTCAATCATGACAAACATTGGTATATATCAACAGTACAGAGAAGAAGTAGAATATAAACCAGAAAGAGATGCATGACCTCAAGAACTTGAGGAATATAAATGTACTCAGATTCAACAGTGCAAAATTCAAAGCTATGTATTTCGGAAACTAGCAGAAACTTATGCACTAGAAGTTAATTGTTTGAGAAAAAGAAGAAAGGCAGGGATGTAAGAAGTTGGCCACAGAGTGACCGAGTTGGAAGCGGGGGAAATTGTTTAAAAAAAGTAAAAGTTAAATGGGATACAGCAAGGAAATGTTAATGCCATTGGGCAAAGCCAGATGGGACTTCCCATGGCACTCTGAGTACAACCTGGCCATGCAAGGTAAAAAAAGCTGAACTGAAGCTGAAACTGGGACAGTGTTACAAAGGTATTCAGAAGACTGAAGAACATGTTTAAAGCAGACCTCATTTGCCTTAGCCTGGCAAATGAAGGTGGAAAAGACATATGATTGCTGTGTTAAAACTTTGGGGGTGATAGATGTCAGGATGAAAATAGGATAACTCCTGAGTACTTCAGCTGATGGTCAGCAGACAGGTATGGTTGAAGGATGAGGTTTCTTTCCCAATTAGAGCCTTTGATTTGAACATTTGGGTTCTAGTGTGTCTGTTCACAGCCAGAAGCTTAGGACCATGAGCATCCGCCATTGCCTCGCTATACCCCGTGATGACTGGGGAGAGGAAATCACCAACCTGCCATCTGGATGCAACCGGAAAATGGCTCAGCCAACCCCCTTGAACAGTGGAGATGATGTACATGATTGTACTTACATTTCACAATGTTCAGAACTTTTACAACCTTCTCAGACATTCTTTCAGTTCCCTTTATGCAATTAAAGATGCAAAAGCCCCCTCCCCCCCAAAAAAACCCCCCCAAGCCTATTTCTGATACTCTGGAGGAACAGTGACAGCTTTGGTTTGAACAATGAATAAGTAGTTGTCAAAGAAATGTTCATGGTATTTAACAGTTTTTATTAATATGTCTCATTTTATTGAGTCCCTCTAGGGCAGGAAATCCAGTGACAAAGTTGTAAAACAACCATCTCTAGCTCCTCTGTTCTCTTCTTTTTCTTTTCTTTTTTTTTTTTTTTGTTCCCGGGTTGATAGCTCTATAGTATGCGGTTTTTACTGTCCAATCAATAAGTTACTTTTGCCAAGATTTGTGGAAGACACATTGCTAACATTATACTGCATGCTCTTCATATTAAAGTGTTTATGTCCTTTTCAAATAAATTCTTCAGAATATAAAGGAATCAAGGTTCTATGGCTAGAATGATGTAAAAAATAATTCATAAGAGAACCACCTAAAATTGTTTAAAAGACCAGACAAGATCAATACCCACCTCATTCTTCATCACTTACAAAGCTTACTATACTAAGAACCTCAGCGCCTTTCAGGTAGACTTTACCCTGCACATTGCAAAAATAATTGCTTTGGGTTTGGGCTGGAGGAGGGGTGGTGGTGGCTACTGGGTCTTATTATCTACTTTGTTTTTGCTATTGCCATAAATATTTTTTAAGTAATCATCAGCACCATCTGCCACTTACCACTGTGTTCTTTTCACAGTATCAATACTATAAACACAGTCTGCTCCCTCTTTTGATGCAGTGCAGAAGAATGGAATTAAGCAGAAAATAGTCACTCCAAAAATAGGCCTTACTATTTAAAAAAAAAACAACCCCTTCGGTAAAACGATCTTCAGAATATATGATTTCAGTTTCCACCAAGTCTTAAAAACCTATTTTGCTAAGCATCTCCAGTTAACTAAAAAGAACTCCAGATTTTACTTCGAGACCGTTGCACTTGACAAACCAGTCTCTCAGTGTCAATAAGTTGAAGTTACTGCTTAATACATTAATTAGGAGTTTAGTTTTTGTTATAGCCATTAAACTCTTACAAAGACCATTTTGATTTTCTCACACAATTTTAACTTTTTCTATTTTTTGAGCATTTAACTGGCAGCATATTGGTAACTAATATGGAGTATCCCCAATGCAATTACCAAAATTACATTTCTATATGAAATGCTCTAGTCACGCCTTAGGTTAGTGAGACGGATTAAACTCAGTCTTCACACAATCTAAACAGTAAAGGTAAACTTTCAAAAAATTCTGTTTCTCACTGAGTCTTTTAAAATAATCCACCTTATCTGCAGAGCTTCTGTACAGCCATGCACCTTTGCAAGCTGAGCTATGTGAATTGTCACTGTGATTTCCATCATGGAAGCATTATTCATATAATGCAGATGTATAATGTTTTCTGGAGACGGTTTTTTTTCTAGGAATGGTGAAATACATAGCACTGTAAAGCCTACTTTGGTTTCAGCCCAGATAAAATGCCTGACTCACCCCTGTATTTTAACACAAGTTCCAGACATCCATACTGTAATACATAGTTTGGCTTATTTCCAGCACTTATATTCCAGTGCATGTTGGCACTTCAGAGAAGATGAATAGAATTGAGATTTTTTTCAATATTTCATAGGAGAAATCTTGTTATTTATGATTGGGGGCAGTGTCCCTTCTAGGGGTTTTGTGAAGTTGGTTTTGCTCAGTGTTTTTATAATGTTTTCCCTGTTTACATGTCACTTTATTCTACCTAAATAGTATTGTTAGATTATAGATATAAAACCTACTTCTTTGGTGCATCAGTAAAAACTTATGTCAATAAAACAGCAAATAATGAAAATAAGCCAATAGTCTGTCTCCAAAATTACAAAGAAGGAGAGGTGATACTCAGTCTAGAGATTGGTACTGGTACAGAACAAACAGGATGATGCAGAGAAATATGTTTGCTTAAATACACATGTGGGATGCCCAGATACTACTTTGATGGGACTGATAAACTGGCTGGGAAAAAATGTAGGACTATGTTTTATCTACACTTACATCCTTTTACAGATTTCCTTTTCTCTTTTGCAATATCACTTTTAGGTTTCTTGTTTATATGTTTAGGAGTCTAAATAACCTACCAGTTATAAATATCTTCCCATTTCTACCTCTATGTCCCACTTTTCTTCTCCCAACATTGATTACTCATGGCCTTTATTCACTAAAGCCTGCTATATATAAGAATAATTAGAAGTTCCACTTGTAAATGAAGGAACAAGAGAAATAAAGCCTTTTTATGTAATTTCAGTACCTCTTCTCTAGGTTAAGTATCCGTTTTGTTTCATTTTTGACAGTAGGTACTAGTCTATACATGCCTTCAAAATGCTGCGTGCAATACTCTATAAATAGTTAATGCCACATTTTATATAGCATGAAATATACACTTAGTGTAAGCATTATTCCCAATCAGATACCTTGCCAACGCTCCTCTCTACTAGCTACCTGACATTATACCACACTTACAGCTCTTGAACTCGTAAGTCGTTGTTTTCCAGTTTGAACAGAGACTACACAAAGGACAAATAAGATTAATGATCTGGCCTAGTCTTCTGCTCTAAACAGAAATAAGCCTCAAGCCCTTTTTTCTTCCTCTTTCTGAGTATAAGAAAAGGTCTACGAAGAGGTGAAATACTGTAGCAGAATATGTACGTCTGAGAAGACAAGGGGTTAAGTGGTCCTTAGCAAATGAGCTTCTGAAGTTCACTCTTGACTCTTCAGCCTCACTGCTGCTGTGAGGCAGGAGTTTTTCAGTAGGCACACGGATATAATTGCTAATGCAGAATCAGATTCAGTTGTTTCCCCGTATTTCTCTTGTCTTTTCCCTTTGAGTACATGAGAAATGCTAGACCCCTCAACATGCACACACAAACCCTTAAAAGTGTGTGCTCCATACATCACACTGTACAATTCAATTTATATTCTCTTATTAACTTTTTCATTAATTAGTCTTGTATTTTCTTGTATTCTGTAAATACCCTCCAACATGAGAAAAGGCCATAGGAGATTCAACACAAAGATACATAATATATGTGCTCACAGTAACCATCTTCTGTACGTCTTAATTACAGTATATTTTCATCAACAATTAACATTTTTCTACAAGAAAATCTTTACTTATCTTTGTAGCCCTACTGACTTTCTTTCACAAGTATGAAGGGACTTAGAAGGAATGTTTTTGTAGCAGGTAGAAATTCATGGGACTTACTCACCCCTGGTGTATGTCTGCAACTATTTCACAGCATACTGAGATAAGTACACTTATGAACCTATTTACTGGCTGGACGGACGAGCCCAGAGAGTT
>NW_009189641.1:0-904 GCF_000690835.1 Fulmarus glacialis
GGGGGCACCGGGCACGGGCAGGGCAGAAAACCGCGTCGAGGCCGGAGCAGCCGCGCTCCCACCTGCACGGGGTGTGGGAAAGCCAAATTTTCCAAATCTCTTGAATATTTCAAAGCCCAATCTTCCAAATCTCTTGAGCATTTCAAAGCTGAATTTTCCAAATCTCTTGAGCATTTCAAAACCAAATTTTCCAAATCTCTTGAGCATTTCAAAGCCAAATTTTCCAAATCTCTTGAGCATTTCAAAGCTGAATTTTCCAAATCTCTTGAGCATTTCAAAACCAAATTTTCCAAATCTCTTGAGCATTTCAAAGCCAAATTTTCCAAATCTCTTGAGCAGTTAAAAGCTGAATTTTCCAAATCTCTTGGGCATTTAAAAGCCAATTTATCCAAATCTCTTGACTATTTAAAAGCCGAATTTCCCAAATCTCTCCGCAGGAGCGTCTTCGCCGGGCTGAGTTTGCAGGAAAACCCCGGCGGAAGCGCAGGACTCCGACTTTTCCTCCAAGCCGCTTTGGCTCCATCGAATTCCTCCCAGGTTGGTTTGGGATTTTCCCTCTTTCCTTGCAAACGGGAGGCGGATAAAATCCACACGCATCCATGGCATTAATTTTTTTAATGGCGGTTTACAGGCATGAGCAGCAGTTTTATTTTTCATTGTCTAAATGAATGTAAAGGAATAGGGGAGAAAAAATCTTAAGCTAAATGAGCCGTACCTGGTAAACAGATTGGACTAATATATATATTTTTTCTTGAAATACCCAAGTTTTACCCTCCAAGGGAGAGGGTTGGGATGTGGCTGTTCCTGGAGGGACCCGGAGCGTTCCCAGGGGCCTGATCCGGACCCGCTCGAGGCAGGACACCCCGGTGAGGGTCCGATGGAGGAGCCGCCCGAGCAGGAAGGG
>NW_009189642.1:0-1236 GCF_000690835.1 Fulmarus glacialis
GGTGCAGGAGGCGGAGGTGAGCACCCGCAGCGCCTACATCCTCTTCTACCAGCGCCGCAACGCCGTGCCCGCATGGTCGGCCGGCAGCTCCATCAGGGGTGAGCACCCCCCCCTCCCTGCCCACCTGCGCCCCAACAGCACCCGGATGCCCCAAGGCCACCGCCGTGGGCACACGTGGCACGGCCGAGGGCACGCACGGGCACACAGGGTGTGGTACATGCACGTGCAGCAGAGCCAAATGCGCGTGTGTCCAGCACGTGCATGCAGAATGGTGTGCGCACGCACACAGGGCACTAATGCATGTGCGCACATGTGCAGCACAGCTGCATACACACGCATGCACATGGACAGGCGTGCACACCCATGCATGGACAGTACGGCAGGCACGTACATGCACAGAGCACAGCTGCATGCACACATGGACACACGCACACCTGTGCATGGACAGTATGGCAGGCACATATGTACACACACAGAGTATAGTTAAGCGTGCTCATGTGCACATGCGTGCCTGTGCACACTGGCACGCACAGTGTTGTGCAGACACAGCACAGCCAAATTCACACGCTTGCAGACACGTGCATGAACAGCGCGGTAGATGCATGTGCATAGTCACTCACGGGCCAGCTGAGTGCACATGCATGTGTGCAGTATGGTATGTGCATATGCAGCAGAGCCAAACGTGTGTGCATTCAGCACGTGCGCACATAGCATGGTGTGTGCACACAGCACAGCTGCATGCACGTGCATGCACATGGACATGCATGCATACCCATGCAAGGACAGTACAACAGGCAGGCGCACACACACACACACACAGCATAGCCAAGTGTGCATATGCATGCCATACACGCTGGCGTGCAGTATTGTGCACACACAGCACAGCCGCGTGCACAACCTTGCATAAATGTGCATGAATAGGCACCCATGCACACAGTCACACAGCCCAGCCGAGTGCACACACGTGCACATAATGTGCATGGAGGTGCACACCCCCCCCCATGCTTGAAACTGCAGCCGCAGAGCACACAGCATGGCGTGCTCACGCTTGCCACGCGCTTGTGCACACACACGTATATGCCTGTGCACACCCATGCATGCACAGCTGGTCGCAACCCTGTGCTTCCCCATTGCTGGGTGCTGCAGCAGCAACTGCCCCAGGGTGTGGGCATGGTGGGACCCCTCGCCTCAGGGTGCAGGTGTGGTGGGACCCCTTCCCCCGGGGGGCGGGCAGGG